>NC_079440.1:33486619-33539119 GCF_903798145.1 Danio aesculapii | reverse complement strand
ATAACGATGGTTTGTTCTGTAGACTATCGAAAAAATATATAGCTTAAAGGGGCTAGTAAATTTGACCTTAAAATGGTGTTACAAAATTCAAAACTGCTTTTATTCTAGCCGAAATAAAACAAATAAGACTTTCTCCAGAAGAAAAAATATTATCAGCCATACAGTGAAAATTAACATCATTCACATCATTTGGGAAATATTTAAAAAAGAAAAAAAATCAAAGGGTGGGTAATAATTCTGACTTCAACTGTACTTCATGTTTTTATGGTGTACCCCAAGGGTCAGTTTTAGGGCTCTTGTTTTTATTGTACATGCTTCCCCCGAGTCCTATTTTTCAGAATAGCATGTCTTATTATGCTGGTGACTGCCAGTTTATTCCCCAGTGAGTGTTGACAAATGGTAAACACATAATTCATTACTGCTGATGCAGATTAAAGGTGATTGAACCAAATTAATGAATAGTCCTCCTGTATATGTAAAGTCAGCCTCTTCAAAAGATATTTTTAAATCAGAATTAATATCGATTTGGTGGAATTAGACTAACATCTGATGCAGTTCCCCCCCCCCTCATGCACATTTATATGTTTAAATCATTGTATTATTGATTGGTAAAGCACTTTGGGTAAACTACTGTTAAAAAATGTGCTCAATTCGTAAAGACTGTAACTTACTAAGTATATACCCTATATTTCAAATTCTAGTTTTCTAATATGTTCCCATGGTAATAGATTTTGATAAGGTTTTGACAATCATGGTCACCTCCTGCTGACTGTGTCCAACCTGCTGTGATCTGCTGTGGAGATACATGGTGTTCTCAGCGTGAGACGAGCCACAAAGTGCATGCCATGCATTTAAATGGTTATTGTGAGCACTGGCTGCAGCAGCAATATGTGAATATGGGCCTGGAAAAGACTGATAAAGGTTGACAAACATTGCAGCCTCAGAGCATCACTGTTAACCTCTGTGCTGCTTTGTGGTTGGCACAGATTCTACATTCACAAATGTGACGCAAAATTTTTGTGAATATTTTATGTAATAGGCTTAATGTTATGCAAGGTCTATAGATATTAGAGGCAGAGATGAATGCTGTAATATTGCTATAATATTAAGGTTTAATTTTTGTTAAATCAAATACAGCTTTGGAAAAGTAAATTATGGTTATGTTTATTATCGGCTCTATGGATTTGGCAGGGATTTTGAGTAAAATTACTTGTGTTTTTTTCTATAAATATGATAATGATTTTAAAATACCTGATAAAAACCTAATTGAGCTTTTAAATATTATCATTTAGTGCAATAACTTGCAGAAAACCATATTATGACAATATAAAAAGTTTAGTTTTTTACTATTTTTGAGGTATATGACAGGTGGATTGTTATTTAATATATAAATTGTATTATTTGATGCCATCATTTAAAAGCACATTATTAAATGTGTTCATTTCATGTGACCTCAGTGTGTGGTCATTACATCGATCACATAACAGCATAGAGAAGCACGTCACGTGGGAGCCTCCGCGCTCTCTTTAGATGATGACAGCATGTTGAAATCATGCGGATGACGTAATGGCGCGGAACATTGCAAGTGATTTAATCACACAGTAAGATACTCGTTTGATTAGGCTCAATTATTATTCGTAAGCCTCTGTGGAAACATGATTGATAATTTATTATCATTCTATACCACATTATTAATGTAGGCTACTTAAGTGTGAGAAAGGATATTTCATCCATTTTTTGTAATAAAGAAAAATGAAGAAAATAAAGAAATTAACATTTCAAATAATTAATAGCATACAGACAGTAGGCGTATCCGATTATACTTCAATTGAATTCATTCGTTTGAGGAAGGCGTCATCCTTAAATTAAAACAAGAATGCAGACGTTGCTTCCCTTGCCAAAAATTGAACAATGAAGTCGATTAGGGTGTGACGCAATATGCCACCAGCGCCTCTCTCTCTCTCTCTCTCTCTCTCTCTCTCTCTCTCTCTCTCTCTCTCTCTCACTCTCTCTCTCTCTCTCTCTCTCTCTCTCTCTCTCTCTCTCTCTCTCTCTCTCTCTCTCTCTCTCTCTCTCTCTCTCTCTTTCCTCCGTCTGGAATCTCCGAGCGAGCAACGGTGGCGGAGCTCGAGTTCAGGATGCCGAGCTCTGAAAACACTCACCAAGTCACGCGCCTCTTCTAGTCTGCACAACAAGACAGACATTCCTCATAACAGCGGGAAAGTCTAACTCTGTATCTGCGGCTTTTTCCTCATTTTTGAGCGGAACAGGACACGTAAGAGTTGTCAGAAGCGCGAACGGCTCAGGTGAGACATTCTGCAAATATTTCACAATGCGAGTTCAAGCGGGTGATCTCAAGAGTCAAGACCGAAGTAACGGCTAAACTGTTTTAATCGCCTTTTAATCGCCGAATGCTGTTGGTTATACTTTATTTTTATTAATTTCCTATTTGTTTAAACGCCTTTTGGAGTATTTGGCTGTTTGGTGTGCGCGTATGCAAACACTCGTGTATAGCGTTTCCTCCAGTCTGATATTTGTAGATGTTGTGTTTTTAGCAGTTGATTTATCCTAGTTTATTTACTTGAAATTTTCTCATTTCGGTGTAAATAACTGTGTCAGTGTTTCCGTGCCCAGTGATGTCAGTTGCGATGTTCATTTCCCGAATGAATCGCTCCTTTGAGTTGGAATAGTGAATCGTTTACAAATCGTTCTGAGCAGTTCACGAGTCAACAACATACGAATATGGCGCTTGTCCCTCTGATTCATCTGAACTAAAGGGAAAAATGAACTGATAGTTTGAGCCTAATGGTTATGAAATGAATTTAGTATTTGAGTTAAAAGTTAAAAGAGAAAAAGGCTAAGTTGATGTTTGATGTTGGTAAATGGTTTATATCAAAACTACTGCAAACATGGATTGTCATCATCAACCTATCTTTAAAAATACATCCTAATTTGAGAATGTATTAGTCGGTATGGAAATTTTGAACCCATCAAAAATTCTTTAAACTTTTTTTAAATTATCATGTTTAGCAGTGGAATCCTTGTTGCATTACACATGCATCTGCAAAGAAATGAATACAGCATGCACTGCTTTGAACTTTTGTACTTCAAATACTATATGTCTGTGGGATAAATTATGAATGAAATTTGGACAAATTGCATCCGCCATGCTGTCATTATCAAAAGACATACCAGTATGTGTTTCCTTGTTTTACTTCTATTCATAAACTCTTGAACTAATTTGGAAAGCCTTGTCTCAAATTGCACCCTAAACCCTCATGGTCATCATCCAAGTCAAGCTATTCTTTTGTGATGTAATGTCGCTTTGATTGTTGTGCAGAAGTCTGCTGCTAAGTCGCTTTAGTGCAGGCTCAGCTGTGAGCATCCAGGATGCATAGCGGCTACAATGGGGGCACTAGCAAGCACCCTTATTAAAGCTAAAATTGAATATGGGACACCCAGCGGTCTTGTGGACTTAACAGGCACGCTAGACGGTCCTTGTTAGTAAGTGTTAGTAAGTGCCAGTTAACAAGTCAGAAAACCAAAAAGAAGTGCATCTATTAATAGCAGTTGACAACTATTATTACACTGCTCTCTGGAATACTTCGCTCTGATTGGTCAATTATGAAATTCCATATGTTATTCTCAAAAATCAAATGTTAAAACTAGCACAGGCTCATCCAGATACTTGAAATAATCCTGAACATTAGGGAATACAGTCATATTTAGTGTTAGGGTTAGGTTAGTGTAGGCTGCACCCAGCCATTTTTCTTTTTGCAAACTTCACATTTAATTAGAGAGTGAAGTATTACAGCACAGACCAATGTTTTGTGTCTAGCTCTTTACATTTTTGGCAAGTAGCCATGTTAAGCAGGACAATGTACATCCAGCCGGTTGTTTTCTCAGAATAAAGGCTGACAGGCTTATCAGCAGCCTGACGTGAAGTGGAGAACAGCCAGCTAAATGTTTTCTATAAGTTATTTCTTACTTACGGGGCGACACGGTGACTCAGTGGTTAGCACTGTCGCCTCACAGCAAGAGGGTCGCTGGTTCGAGTCCCGGCTGGATTAGTTGGCATTTCTGAGTGGAGTTTGTATGTTCTTCCCGTGTTGACGTGGGTTTCCTCCTGGTGCTCCAGTTTCCCCCCAAGACATGCGCTGTAGCTGAATTGAATTAGCTAAATTGGTGGTAGTGTATGTGTGTGAATGAGTGTCTATGGATGTTTCCCAGAACTGGGTTGCAACTGGAAGGGCATCAGCTACGTAAAACAAATGCTGGATAAGTTGGCGGTTCATTCCACTGTGGCGACCCCTGATGACTAAGCCAAAGGAAAATGAATGAATGAATTTCTTACCATATTTCACACAGTGCTGAAGTATCACATTCACAGATAGAGGTGTGCATCACACACAAATACTAATAAACTGTACAGTATATTGATACTGTTTCATATTGGTTTGTGTGAAACCCAGAGGAATAATTCACAGTGGGGTTTCTGGAGATTTTCCTACAGTATGCACATTCATTCATTTTCTTTTGGCTTAGTCCCTTTATTACTCTGTGGTCACCACAGCGTAATGAACCGCCAACTTTTCCAGCACATGTTTTACCCATCACTAGAAAACATCCATACACTTTCATTCCCACACACACTACAGAAGATTTAGCTTACCCAATTCACCTATACCACATATTTTTGGACTTGTGGGTGAAACTGGAGCACCCGGAGCCAGCACTGGAGAACATGCAAACTCCACACAGAAACACCAACTGACCCAGCCGGGGTTTGAACCAGCTACCTCCTTGCTGTGAGGCGATTGTGCTACCCACTGCACCACTGTGCTGCCCCAGTATGCACATTAGATTTTAAGTCCCATGTGTTAAACATAACTTTGACACTTCCATAACTTTATGATACTACTTTGATACACCTGTATAAAAATGAATTTTGAAGCTTTTCTACATATATTTTATATTAAAATGTACATTTCTAATATGTAACTCTATAGCAGTGGTTCTCAAACTGGGGGTTTTCCAAGAGTGGATAAAAGACTTCCATTGGCTTCAAGTCCGCTATGAAAATAACTAAAGCATTCACTGTAAAGTCTGTGGGACGGAATTTTCAGGTAACTGTTTGCCACATCTACACATTTTAAGCACGAGAGGTTCTATTAAATCCTTTATTTAATCGCCAGATAATGACAGCCGTGCAACTATATGTAAAATTTAACACCACGTACACCATCGCAAAAGGGCTTGCACTGACTAAGGTTAAACTAATATTGCAGCTCATGAAAAGACCGGTATTGCTATTAAAATGACCCATGCATTTAATAAGGTATATGTCAAAAGCATCTGTGCAATATCAGACACCAGGCGTGAGAACACAGCACAGTTATCGTTAACAAATTCATTCATGAATTCATGTCAAGCAGTGCGTGCAGGGCCGGTGAGCGGTCCGTCCGTGATATCTTTTGGTCACTCAATTATAAAATGTTATAAAAATGTCTTTTCTTGTGATAACGGGATTTCATTGAGACATATTTTCCTCACGCACGAATATATATATATATATATATATATATATATATATTTTGCTTGCTAGTTTTGATTAGTGTTGATTTCAAATGCAATAAATCTGTTTAAAAAACTTGTAACAGTGCGATAATTGGTGGGAGCCACTAAATTTTGGCTGGTGCGCCTACAAGTTAGGAGCACCAGTACTACCAAGCAAAAATGTTAATTTCGAGCCCTGTAATGTATAGTAAATATAGTTAAAATATTGTGAACAGCTTAAAAAAGGTTATTTTTATTGTTTGTATATGCTTTGGTAGTGGGGGGGGGGGGGGGGGGTCGCGAGTTCTTGACGATCTTATATTGGGGGTCGCTGGTTTAAAAGTTTGAGAACCACTGCTCTATAGGATTGCTTGGTGTGCGCGTCTGTGCATGTAGTAGAAAAAGAAGTTTATCAAGTTATGTTTACCAGACCATATTACCAAACCCAGATTATAAACCCATATAAAAATCTTGTAGGAACCCATGGGGAATTTTTGATTTCAGCTATGCTCTACTCTACTTTTTGACTTCCGAATATTAATGTAACAAAACGTAAGCGTCAATAGGCATCACAACTACCAGTGTCTGGAAATTCATGGAAAAAAAATCATTATTAATTTGTTCCCTTAAATTATTTGTTGATTTTAGTTTAATTCTTGGCATGTTTAACAGTTTCACTGCCACGATTGTTTTAAAATCAGGTTAAAAAAAGTTATTGTAACATTTATTTGTTTTATTTCTTACTTACAAGTGCCCCTCTAAGTCCTGGGTACAGTGAAACAGTGAGAAAATAAAGCACAAAGTTACATCTTAAATCAGTATTATAACACAGGAGAAATTGTCATAGTAATTTTGATAGTATCCACCTTCTACGCTCAAGGACTTTAAAGATTTCTGGATCATTATCATTATTGGATTATTGATCTGGGTGTCTAGAATTGATGGCCTAGTGAGACTCAGAAGTTGAGATGCATCTGATAATGGATATCTGCATTTTCCAAGCATTCACAATCATGTCAACAGATGCTGTAATCAAGCTAATTGTTGCGATGGTTGAGTTATAAAGTATATTTAAGACTACAGACTATAGATCTGGCTATGTAAGACTATACAGGGTGGGCCGTTTATATGGATACACCTTAAAAACTTATTGGGAATTTCACAAGAAAAAACAATTGTGTGCTTGGTTTTAATGTAACTTTATTCTTTCATGAGTTATTTACAAGCCCTACAAGCCACATATACTAATGTGCCACAAACAGGACGTTAATATCACCAACCATTCCCATTTTATTAAGGAGTACCCATATAAATGGCCCACCCTGTAGTTTGAATGAATCACTTTCATGACAGATCAACATTAAACAGCAGTCTACATGCTTTCATAGACAATGAAGTTCATTTTAGCTTAACAATCTCTTCACACTTGGCAATAAAAAAGTAATCAATTATGGAAATGATTAGAGAGAACCTCTTTATTGGCTTTAATTGTCATCAATTTGTCACTTGAAAGCATTCACATTTAGGTGTTAACAATATGTCCATTCGTTTTACTTTTATGTTTGCCCAATAACGCCCATTTATTTTGATAATCGCATGTAGGTTAAACATAAGATGCTAATCCAGAACATCTGGACTCAGTTTTCCATTAAGTAGCTTCATTACCCTCATCGTTTCTCTTCTCATTGCAATAGTTAAATTGAGTGTTCAGTTTTGAGATCTGGTATTTGTCCTGAGTTAATATTCATTTTAGTGGGCATTTGGTTTTATGTTGTTGACACCAATTTGACCATGATCAAAGCTGTTTTGATATCTGATAGGGGTCTTTGCATGAATATATGATCTGTTATCACAAGGGCCTTCCTGGAAAAAGACTTTACTGGAGTGAATGGCCACTTGCCTCGTCTCTCCATATTCACGTCAGATCTGTTTTTTTTTTGTTGTCAGATTGACCTTATTGTTGTCCTATTTGGTTAAACAGCAACTCCAGGTAGCTCTAACAGATGGTGTGGAAAGCATTGCATTATGGGGCCTGTAGTGGTTTATATGCTAAATGCAAGGCAGGTAATGAAGCATTTAAAATATCGTTATGCATATACTTTGTTCACTGTGCCATGCCGTTGGTCAGAAGTTCATTGCAGCATGGTAGCAAAACAGGTTTTAGATTTCACAACGTGTTTGAGAATAAACACAGGAAATGCTTGGGTGTTGCTGCCATTGACAGGTTTGTGCCGGTACACTATCAAAACAACGTTACACTTTGTTAATTCAGCGTTTTGAATTTGAATACATCCAGTAAATGAGAAAATGGAATTTCAGGGAAGCAGTCATGCTCGTCATTGACTTGAACAAGAAAGGTGAATTGTTTCGTCAGAGAGAGTAAGCCAACAGAAAGCAAATATATTCAGAGTAAAGTAATTCACTCTGAAAGCGGTGTCATATTACTGTCTGATACGTTTAATGCGTGCCAGAAACTTTTGCCTGCTTTATTTTCCATTGAGTGACTCAGAAATGACTTTTGTGTCCCTTTGGAGACTCAATCTATGCCTGTGTTCCTTCTCTTCAGTAACTTAGTTCAAGTTGAGTTGTATAATAAAAGTTTTCCCCAAAAGAGGTTGTACTTGTTAACGTTCTTACCTTATTCTGTCTCTCATTTCAGACTCCACATCAAGAAGAGAAATGATGCTGACGAGCAAGTGAAATGATGTGAGTATGTCTAATTAGATCTTATGAGGACATGGATTTTAGAATTGCTCCATATGCCACTTGTTTTTATTGATTACTCATTTCATAATGGTTAATGAGGGAGAATTTGCATTTGTGGGAGTAATTTGGTTGAGTTGTTTTGTTTTGGAGTGTGTAAGACCAACCATTTCACACATTTCACATTTTTCCTTTCTGTTTTCGGGTGGTGTTTTGATGACACATTCTCCTATCTTTTCGTACTTAATTTTGGTTTTATTTTGTAAGCTACTGATGACATTCCTTCAAAATATAAAATGGCTGTCATTTAAAGTTTATTAAAAGGTGTCATGTTTATGTCAGGCATACTTATATTCATTTCAGGAAGCACAATATCAATTTTTTAGTTCAGTTAAGAAATCAATATTTGGTGGAATAACCCTGAAACCACAACAAATGAAAACATTCGTTATTTTGACCAGTTGTCATTGTAAATTATGGTTTATTTGAAATTTGGAAGAAATGTTCTTAGATCTTTATAGAGTAAAAAAGTGAGGGTCAAGTATTATTAACGAGACATTCATTTAAACACTCATTTAAATGATTTATTAACAACAGCAGAATTCATTTATAAACTAAACGAACACAACTGTCATCTTAAAGCCTTGCTGTTTTACTATCTAATCTGTGAACTTCCACACATGCTCACAGACAAACATAGATATATACACTAGATATTGCATATGGACCCTGAGCATGGGTCAATAGCGCCGCCACATTTGTACAGTGCTCCCAGGACATATGTCATTCAACCGCACTAATCAAGACTAAAGCCAATGTGAAGATGCTGGACTTAAGCGCTGTGTACGGGTCATATTTTAGTTTTCTGAATCATTTTAGTTTTAGTCTAGTTTTAGTCAACTAAATTTCGGGATAATTCTGCTGATGTCGCTTTAGTTTTATTATTTTTATCAGCTATTTCCTCCTCATACAGGGATGTTCCTTTTCTCTCAGCTGCTGTCATCTCATTATACATAGTTTAATCAGACAGACGTCCTTATGAAAGGTGAAGTAATTGCATTCAGCGTCTACTGTGGACCAGTTACTTTTCAAATGTCACATTCTCGTCTCGTTTTTATTAGTCAACGAAAATGTCTGTATATTTTTATTATAGTTGTCGTCATCATCATCACAAAATTTTTATTTAGTTTTTGTCGGTAGAAACTTGTTCGTCACAAAAATTATGACGAAAATTATTCGTCAACTAATTAACTCTGGCAATCACTTATCCATCGATATAGAAAAGTGACGTAAAATTATAATTTTCATAATTTAAAAAAATATTTGCATACTGACCATTGGAAAAACTCCTGATCATAGATATTTGTATATATTTGTATATATCTCTGGCTCTGGATGGCCAGTCCTCCACAGCACCTTGGTCCCACATTCATTTCAAAGGAGCGTTACCCTGTACTAAAATGCTCTATTGTACTAAAATGCGGCTCTATTGACGCAATAGACACCAATAGCGTAGGCGATATCTAATGTAAATATCTATAACAGACAAATTAGTCTTTCTTCTGCCTGAGAAATACATATATATGGAAAAACACACAGATGTAATGCGGTAGTGACACTGATGCAATGGGAAATATAAACAAAAACTATTGAAATCAGATTCCAAAACATAATGGTCTTTAGTTCATGCTCCACTGAAATGGGACTGGGTCATATAATGACTAAACTGAACACTGTCACACTGTTTAAGCTTAAAGATCGGACCATTCCAGCATGGAACAATATAGTGAGTCATATCCATCCTGAAGTTTTTTTTTTCAGATGTCCTCTCTTGTCCTCCTAGGTCTGTCTTCATCATGCTTGCGCTTCTTGTGAATTTCATTGCCGTTTCACAAGGTGAGTAATTTACATTTACTGTATCTACTTTGCAAAGATAACGCATCCTGTTTTTATCTAGATTTAGCATGTGTTGGCATATTGACCGGCCATCTAGTGTCTTTTCATTGTTTTTCATTTCCCACTTGCTGTCGAGTCAAAGATCCACAAAGCACGCTGGACACCTACCAGCTGTCAGCGGTCCCTCTGCCCACCTCAGAGACGCATTAGTGTGGGTTATGGTTGAGCGCACAGAGGGCAGGAGGCTGATGAATGGACAGAGAGATAGGCAAAGACGGAGAGATAGTGAGAGAGAGGAGATTGAAAGTAATGGGTGGAGGAGGGAGGTGATTACACCCACATCATGAATCAGACTATAAACTTTTAACGGTCGCTCTGGGGCTTCACATATAGACAGATGTACAGATGAGAAAGAGCCACAGGCCTGCGGGGTAACGGTACAGAATCTGGCAACCCAGGGTGATGTGTGTTGTTGCTTCAGATAATATTGTAGTTTCTGACCTCAGTACATTGAATACTCACTAAATACAAACTTAACAGATTACTCAGATCATTAAGATCATATAAACTAGAAATACCAAGAAGGGTGAAGCAGGGTGAATCCGCCTTCAGCTACTATGCCACCCGTTGCTGAAATCAGCTTTCAGAAATGATCAGATGTGCTCCAACATTAGGCACATTCAAATCAAAACACATCTGTTTACCTATGCCGTTACTGAATGAGCACTGTGCTACGTCCAACAGATCGCACTATATACTTTTTATTCTTTTATTTTGGAGCAGTAAATATGTCAGGCTAAATAATTCAAATGAATCATTGACTTCTGCTATGTCCATTAGTTTCAAAGACACAGATTACTTTAATATTTAAAACGGCATCTTTGGATATTTTTTCTGCTGAAGATACTGTTATCCTAAAAAACAAAAAAAAAAAAAATGTAAAAAAAAAATCTTACACATACCATAGGAATAGTATTACATACAATTTTAAAACCTTGACTTTTCCAAACCGCGGTATACCTTGAAAACGGTTATCTTCCCATGCCTAGTTATGACATACCGTTATCATTTCAAACCCACAAAACCATATATGGATCATAAATTAAGATATTTTTTTAAATATTATAGAATGTAACGGATTTCTTTTTGACCTGTTTGTAGTTTTTTCACCTAAAAATTCACATATGAATATTGATCAATAAACAGTAAGCAGTTTTGTCGCCAGACTCTTAAACTTTTTTTTTCAATAACTTAAATTATACAGATTTTTAAAAACAACACAATAAAATAACCACATTTGATCACTTTTATTGTATAAGTATATGTGTATAAGAGCGGACTATCCACAGAATGGAATATTGAATTCATTTGGACTTTTGACCGTGGAGTGTACAAACTAGCTCCAGTACTCACATGCTTTGTTTGGAGCAGCAACAAACCGTCTTTGTCCATTCAAAGCCATTGAAATGAATGGATTTCATAGCGCAGATCTTTATGCGTCCAGTTTGAAAGCCACTTCATACCATGCAGTGTCTTTGGCTGGGCAGTGTGGTGCAGCATAGCCTTTTTTCAGCTCATATTTTCGAACATGTTTTCCCTTTCGTTTTTTGGCTCATAATTTCCAGGAGCCGAAAATTCTGTTCATCCTTATTTACAACGTTCCTATTTGGTCATGGAAATTCAGACATGCATGCTTGATGCACAAAAACCAATAAAGTAAATTTTTAAGTGTCTCATGGGATGTTAGAGGATCTGAAAGAGCCAATGAGGTTTGTTCTTGTGCATTAGGCAAGTATGGTTGAGCTTTTGCTTATTGTCTACTGATCAATATTTTTGTCAATAAAGTCCTAAATAAATCTGTTCATCATGAAAAGCGACCTCTTCAAGCACTGGATTTTTAAGAACATTGTTGAGGGAATATACTGTGGGACAGAAAAAAAACCCTTAATTTATGTTCTAAAGATGAACAAAAGTCTTAATTTCTTTGGATTGAGTTGAGAGTGAGTCAGTGATGACAAGATTTTTATTTTGTGGTAAACTAAAACATCATTTTGGATAATTTGACAACAGTCCTTGAATTCATTTTTAAAATGTTTTTAATTTATATATTTTAATTTTAATATTTAAGAATAATAATAATAATATCTGCCATTTAACAAAAAATAATTAGCATCTTATCAAAGTTTACCCAAAATGTAATATTGGTGCATTCATCCAAACCTGTAAGACCTTCTTTCATACTGAACTGGAATTAAGATATTTTTGATCAAATCCAAGAGCTCTCTGGTCAATCCATGTGCATCAGTGGTTCAATTATAATTTTATGAAGCTACGAGAATTTTTTTAATGCAAAAAAAAAAATACAATTCTGCAACAACAACAACAACACATTTATTCAATTTTTTCTCTTCAAATCTGAATGCCCATTCAGAGCTCACAGCTCTTTATTATTCCCTGAATATTATTCAAACACTGTGAGTAAGCAATTTCTAGGCTGATTTTAAAATAAATTGTAAAAACTGGCATTATTTTTTATTTGATTACCCCGAACAGCTCCCCAAAATAAAAGCACCTCAACTAATGCCTTTATTTTGGAGGCGGTGCTTTCTGTCTTATCCACCAATGGACAGATGTGAGCATTGTTCTGGAAAACTTTATTAATGACTTTATTATTTTTGTCATAATTTTTGCAATTTCATTCATTCATTTTCTTTTCGGCTTAGTCCCTTTACTAATCTAGGGTCACCACAACGGAATGAACCGCCAACTTATCCAGCATATATTTTACACAGCAGTTGCCCTTCCAACTGCAACCCATCAATGGGAAACATCCATACACACTCATTCACACACATACACTACAGACAATCTAGCTCACCCAATTCACCTTTAGCGCATGTCTTTGGACTTGTGGGGGAAACCGGAGCACCCGGAGGAAATCCCACGCAAACACGGGGAGAACATGCAAACTCCACACAGAAATGCCTACTGACCCAGTCGAGGCTCGAACCAGTGACATTATTGCTGTGAGGCGATCGTGCTACCCACTGCACCACCTTGTGCAGCCTTATGCAATTTCATGTGGTACTTAATAACTAAACTAAAATATATATATTTATTCAGAAATGTACTATACAGTAGCTTGACTATGTTGCTAGCCTACACAAGTTGTGTTGACCTTGAAAAGCTTTTTGATGTATGTTCTGAGCACTGAATCCATCAATCAATGTTTTTTTTATTATAACAGGCAGTTTTTCCTCTTTATTTTGATCCTGTTTTTTCAGGCCTTGCAGCTTTGAATCTTTCTGATGGTGTCGTTGGTGTTTATGAAGACCTGAAGTGGAAAGCTCTCTTGTGTTGTGATCATCCTGTTCAGACGGTTAACGGTGGTCTGTCAGAACACCCACCCGAACAACAGTGTCAACTGCTAAATGCTACAAAACAACAATCTTTTGGTAAATCACACACCCTTTTTGGTTAAGTCTGATATTACAGTCATCGCTCATTTATTAATTAACGTTGAACGATCGCATAATGGTTCTGTTTGTTTTGTACATGATTGTAAATTTGTTGTAGTAACATTATTTGCCTTCTAATTAAGTGCCCTTTTATTGAAGTAGGGCTTTATATGGGATTGATTTTTGTTCCACACGGTAATGTCTTTATCGGCTTTCTGTTAGCTCCTACAATATACGTTTGCTCGTTTCAGATTTTGCGTCACTTGACGTCAGAGAATTGCTCAATACATTGAAATTCATTGAAATGTTTTCTTGCGTAGGCTAGAAACAAAAACATTTCATAATGAGCGGATTTTGATGGTTACCAGCTTTTTGTTCTACATACAGTATTATTATAAATGATATAAAGCGCCCAAAAGTGACTAAGACTTTTACATTGTAATGAAAATGTTATATTTATCTTATATTTCAGTAAAAGTTTCTTGGTTTTCATGATTATATAAAGCAGAACCACTCTTTTTAGCATCATTTAAAATAACAAATGTTTCCTGTGCATCAATTTCAGCACTGAATGATTTTTTTAATGTGACACTGAAGATTGGACTATTAATGCTGACAATTTAGCTTTGCTATCACAGGTATAAAAACTTATCTGATTAAAAACATCATTCAAAACATTGATGTTATAAATAAGTATAGTATTGTATTATGATATTGCAAAACATAAAAAATGTTATCTGAAAAGTTTCACAAAATCGTAATATAATGTTTCACAATGTCACTGTTTTGACTGCATTTTTAATCTAATATGTGCACCACGTTTATGAACAGTAGTGCACAAAATAAATGAATAGCATTTTTGAGTTAATCATTTGCATTTTAAATGATCATCAGAGAAATCAAGAGCGGCTGAGAGAAAGGACTGACCTCTCTAGACAAGTAGATGGGTGCCATTACAGATGCTAATCAATTCTCATTACTTTCTCTTCTCTGTGGTTGTGGGCCTCGGGGCAGTGATTAAAGTCCTCAGCTAAATATATAGCATTTAAATGCAAAATAAGTTAGTTTGCAATCCAACGTGTGAAGTGGCTCTTCAAAAACAGAAAAAGAATCGATACAAATACTTAGAGGTAGATACTTATTTTTCTGTAACACTATAAAGCATTCATAAAACATTCCTCAGATATTTTGTTCTTGGATTTCTGCAAGAGTGTTAGCTTAAAACTTAAAAAAACCCCGATCTGGCCAGAATCTCAATTAGAGTATGAATATTTGATGCTTCATTCCGATTCAAAGCATCGTGCTTGTATCCTCGTGTTATTTTCACATCATGTAATGAGGCTGTGTCCTGAATTTTAACAGGCATTATTGAGATTTCTAATTGCGATGGGCTGGGATGATTCATGAAAGTAACTAACAAGAGAATGCAATCTCTTTTCAGGAAGCTGTTTGGACATCCTGTGCTGGCTTGAAGGTGAAAGGGAAAATTTGATTTGTAATGCAAAGACCCGCAGAGCATCAGCATCAGCAGCGGCAGCAGCTTCCACTCTGTTCAGCGTTAGCCCTCATCAATTAGTGTGAGTCTTCTGTTTTCAGTCAGCTCTCCACAGACTAATGATTGGTTAAATGGCAGCCAGTGCAGTGTTGCTTCTATATAATCTTCTGCTCTATGCTATTAACATTATTAGACCCTATCCTGTTAACACTATCCACTTTTGAGTTTTTCATTACTTATTTAATATGTAGTTAAACTTTTTCCTTCATGGCTGGACCATTAATCGTAAAAAACAAACAAACAAAAATGACTAAATCAAATATCTGCATGATCAAATTCCAAACGGTTATGTATATATGTATGTATATATATATATATGTATATATATATATATATATATATATATATATATATATATATATATATATATATATATATATATATATATATATATATATATATATATATATATATATATATATATATATGTGTGTGTATGTATGTATGTATGTATGTATGTATGTATGTGTGTAATATATATATACAGTGATATCAAATGTTAATAGTCAAATGAAAATAAGATTGGTTCAAAAATGCTGATTCATCCAGTAATGAAAAAGCTAAATATTTTTAAGTTAATGAGGGACTGATTCATTTATTATTATTAAGAAAAAACATTCACGTGAATATTTATTAAACATACTGCAGTAAATAACATTTTGTGTGAATCTCTAATAAAAGAAAATAAGTTAAATTAATGTAAAATTAATATTCTATAAATTAATATTCTTTTTGAACTTAATATTCTATATATGACCCATTAACACAAGCACTTTTTTATTCTATCTGTTCATCTGATTATTTATTAAAATGGTTTATTATGTTTATTAAATTGTTGCTCTTTTTTTGTACGCTAAAAGTTGGTTTAAAAAAACAATTGATTAAAAGCAAATGTAATTTTCAGAAGCTTTGGAGAATTATGATCTCCATTTTAAAAACAACATAAATGTGAAATTCAGTTTTTCAAAAAAATCATGCTGCTTTACTGTAATAAAGAATCTGACATCTTTTATTTTATTCAGTGTGAGACAAATAGTAGACATGTGATGAACTGTCAACTATTTCTGTTCAATAGAACTCCAAGTATAATGTTATCACTGTTAATTAAGTCTTATTAACTATTGATTTTTTTCTCATTTTAGTGTACGGCTGAATGTACTTTCAGATGAAACAAATTCCACCACTCAGTGTGTTGGAGAAGATACTACCATCTGCTCCATTTCCCTTCATGGGAGGGATGCAACAGTCTCATTAGTAATAAGTATATCTGAGAATGGGAGTACTGCACTATCACCCAAGATGCAAGTCAGCATATATCAACTACGTAAGAACTACTATCTATCTATCTATCTATCTATCTATCTATCTATCTATCTATCTATCTATCTATCTATCTATCTATCTATCTATCTATCTATCTATCTATCTATCTATCTATCTATCTATCTATCTATCTATCTATCTATCTATCCATCCATCCATCCATCCATCCATCCATCCATCCATCCATCCATCCATCCATCCATCCATCCATCCATCCATCCATCCATCCATCCATCCATCCATCCATCCATCCATCCATCAACTGTTTTTATCTATCTATCTATCTATCTATCTATCTATCTATCTATCTATCTATCTATCTATCTATCTATCTATCTATCTATCTATCTATCTATCTATCTATCTATCTATCTATCTATCTATCTATCTATCTATCTATCTATCTATCTATCTATCTATCTATCTACAGTATCTATCTATCTATCTATCTATCTATCTATCTATCTATCTATCTATCTATCTATCTATCTATCTATCTATCTATCTATCTATCTATCTATCTATCTATCTATCTATCTATCTATCTATCCATCCATCCATCCATCCATCCATCCATCCATCCATCCATCCATCCATCCATCCATCCATCCATCCATCCATCCATCCATCCATCCATCCATCCATCCATCAACTGTTTTTATCTATCTATCTATCTATCTATCTATCTATCTATCTATCTATCTATCTATCTATCTATCTATCTATCTATCTATCTATCTATCTATCTATCTATCTATCTATCTATCTATCTATCTATCTATCTATCTATCTATCTATCTATCTATCTACAGTATCTATCTATCTATCTATCTATCTATCTATCTATCTATCTATCTATCTATCTATCTATCTATCTATCTATCTATCTATCTATCTATCTATCTATCTATCTATCTATCTATCTATCTATCTATCCATCCATCCATCCATCCATCCATCCATCCATCCATCCATCCATCCATCCATCCATCCATCCATCCATCCATCCATCCATCCATAAACTGTTTTTATCTATCTATCTATCTATCTATCTATCTATCTATCTATCTATCTATCTATCTATCTATCTATCTATCTATCTATCTATCTATCTATCTATCTATCTATCTGTCTATCTGTCTGTCTGTCTGTCTGTCTGTCTGTCTGTCTGTCTGTCTGTCTGTCTGTCTGTCTGTCTGTCTGTCTGTCTGTCTGTCCGTCCGTCCGTCCGTCCGTCCGTCCGTCCGTCCGTCCGTCCGTCCGTCCGTCCGTCCGTCCGTCCGTCCGTCCGTCCGTCCGTCCGTCCGTCCATCCATCCATCCATCCATCCATCCATCCATCCATCCACATGTAACTATCTATCTATGTATCTATCTGTCGGTCAGTCGGTCTGTCTGTCATATCTTTCTGTCATATCTATCTATGATCTGTCTTTTTGTCTGACTGTCGTATTTATTTATCTGTCTGACTGTCATATCTATCTATGATCTGTCTTTTTGTCTGACTGTTATATATATCTATCATTATCATATTCAGGTGAAAACTAACAGGAAAAGGAAGTTCCATTCTGTTATCAACATGAAACCATTTCCTTGATTCCCGCACATGTTTATTTTGGGACCTGTAAAGTTGCTAGAACTAGAACTGCTGAATTTACTTCTGGCAGAACAAACTGCTGATTCTGTTTTTTTTTAATACATAGGTCTTACAGTAAACACTTTTCAATAAAGTAATTTTTATAAAGATTATTTAATAAATATTATTGATTTAAAATACTTTATGTTGATAACTTAAGTAAGAATGGCACATTTATTTGTTTATGATGGCTGTAATTTTTTTTTATTTACTAAAATCTCATGGTGATACATTTACATAAATTACTGACTCTTCTGAAGTTAAAGAAGTCATTTACAAAACTGTAAAATTAATCTTCACAGTCACCCGTAAATAGATAATTGTAGCCTAATTGTTTCTATGAACAACATGCTAAAAGCTTGAGTTCTCGGAGACCGATGCCAGAGCAAACAGGTGTTTTATTGGGGTGTGTTTGTTCTTTGGCACTGAGAGCTGAAGAATACACATCTCTCTCTCAAGTGATTTTCCAGGCAGTGGATTGAAATGACACGGTTTAATGACTTACAAGATGTCCAACCCAAAAGCACTTTAGCCTTTTTTTAAATATAATTTTAAAGGAATATACAGCTAAACAAAGAAGCTGTTGTTCCAAACCTGTATGACTTTTGTTGATTTACATTCTACGAAACTAAATCTTAACAAAGTAATTTCCACATAGTGAATTATAGCACTATACAGTAAAAATATCATGAATCAAGTCCATATCACTCTTAAACAATATTGTTAGTCTTCTGAGATCTTACAATAATTTATTGTGAGGAAAAAATCTATTTGAAGAAATTTAGCTCGACTAGTATGGCTACCGTGGTTTGAAACGTGGCTGAACTAATCTATTAGGTTTCATTTTAAGTGAACATGTTGTCCTTTTTCTTTTCTTTGAGGTACATTGACAAGCTGGAAAAGATGAGAGTAATTCATTAAATGAATAAAATCTTCAATCAATGTAAGCCCATTTATATTAACTGCAAAAGCAGGAGCAATTTATTTTATAATACACTGTCACTTAGGTAGTGGTTTGAAATGAAAATGTGCGTTTAAAAGACTGCCTTGTAGTTGATTCATAATACACGTATTGCTATTAGTGAAATAAAGCATATTTTTGTGCTTTTATATAATAATAAATAAAATAATCTAATAAAGTAAGGTGCTGGTAAGGCCATCTTGTTCTAGATAGACTAATGTCTGACAGAACAAAATAACAAGACAGTCTTTAATTGTTTCAAACCTGTATGGGTTTATTTAGTTTGTTAAACACAAAAGATGATACAGGTTTTGAGCATTTTTCAAAATATCTTTAGTGTTTACCAGAATAAAAGAAACCCACAAAGGGTTGAAACTGAGTAAATGTTCATTTTTGGGTGAACTATTCCTTTAAAGTGAAATAAGAAGACATAAGCATAGAAGGTTGAGAAAAATGATCATTTTAGAAGAACTTTTCAGATGGCACTGTAAAATCTTCTCTGTTAAAGTTTTGAATTTTCCCCTTTTACACTAGAGTCAAGAAACAATCAACTCCCAGCAGTGTAGAGCAGAGTTATTTGTTAACTCAGTACGGTGTAAATATAACTAATTTATAGTGTTGCACTAGTAACTCTCTTAAGAGTGTTATTTGAACTCTGAAAATATTAGGACAATATGTTTACTCATGCTGAGTAGATTTGACCCCTGTTAGAGTTGAAATAACACCACAAATTTGGCAGTGTTATACTTTTTAACACAAAACGGTTAATCCTAGTTGCCTCAAGAACATAGGGAAGGCATAAAAATATAAAATGATAATATATTAGTATTTTGGGAATGCATTGTGATCTTAAATAAAGTCATCAAATTATGTAATTTAGCAGTTCTACATAAAAATATAATATAATTATAAATAAAGAGGAGGTTTTTAGAGTTCAGAAGCGAAAACCTCAAAGTATCACGTGTAATTTTCTTCTAAAATGAGAATTTTTTTCAGACTCTTGTGTTCTGTAAATTCCCTTTTATGACAAAGAATAGGTTCTCTTCATTGCCTTTGAAGTGAAATAACTAAACATAAACATAGAAGGTTGAGGAAAAATGTTACTTAAATGGCACTTAAACTTTCTCTGTTAAAGATTTGAATTTTTACTTTTTACACTAGATTCAAGGAACAATCAACTCCCAGCAGTGTAGAGCAGAGTTATTTTTACTCAATAAAGTGTAAATATAACTAATTTATAGTGCTGTACAAGTTACTCTCTTAAGAGTGTTATTTTAACTCTGAAAATATTGGGACAATATGTTTACTCATTCTGAGTTGATTTTAACTTGTCACAGTTGAAATAACACCACAGATTTGGCAGTGTTATACTTTTTGACAAACAGGTTAATTTTAGTTGCCTGTAGGACATAGTCAAAGTATTAAAATATAAAATGATAATTTACTAGTATTTTGAGGTTGCGTTGTGATCTTAAATCAGTCATCAAATTATGTAATTTAGCAGTTCTACATAAAAATATAATATAATTATAAATAAAGAGGAGGTTTTTATTAAGTGTTGAATGGTAAAATGTCCAGTTCATCATAGAAGTGTTTTATCTTGGAAATATCTACATATACAGTAGAACTGCCTTGTTATAGTGTACAAATAAAATAATATACATTTATAAAAAAATAATGTCTTTGTCTAATTACCTTTTAGCTAATAATTACAATTTAATAATTAGTACATTTCCATCCTTTCACAGAAAGACCAGGACCACCTGTCAATCTGCATTACAATGTGACAACAGAAGGTGAAGTTATATTCAGGTGGACCGGCACACAACCTGACAACAACACCATAAGCTATGAGATCCGATACTTATCCAATTCCTTGCTTCAGGAGTGGAAGGTAATTGGTCTCTGTTGTTGGTGTGAAGAATGTGTTGTGATGTTTGTAAGTATTGTGTTTGAAGACACAGAACTCCGCTGACATTTTTGCAGGGTTTCTATAGAATCAGAAGCTCTGCCATACGCACAATACAAACATGCATTATGACAATTGCATTTTAACTGTGCTTCTGTTTTACATATATTTTGAGTGACTAGATAGATCTATAAATGTCTT
This sequence comes from Danio aesculapii, assembly GCF_903798145.1. Taxonomy (NCBI): domain Eukaryota; kingdom Metazoa; phylum Chordata; class Actinopteri; order Cypriniformes; family Danionidae; genus Danio; species Danio aesculapii. Next base: position 33,517,922 of record NC_079440.1, on the reverse strand, counting down.
ATTTGAACATGATGATATGATGTGAAATGTAAACCTTTTTATATGAACACATTTTCCCCACCAGTCTCAAATTGATTTACACACGCATCAAGTAAACTTTACAATCTTTTATAGTCTCCTTTAGAGATTCTGATGACCACAAGTAATTTTGCAAATACATGTCACTAGAGTATTAGTAGTATATTATGTTGTGTTACATTTACATTTAGTCATTTATCAGATGCTTTTTTGAAAGAGACATTTAGCGATTCAACAAGAAGAGGCAATACACACAAGAAGTACTATTAATACAAAGGAACTACTTTAGCTCAGCATTAAATGCTAGAGATAGGAGGGAGGAGTGTTTTTTACAGGTGGTTTGTCAAGCCCACTCACCTGTGTGAAGCACACTTCTTAAATTTTAGTCTAAAGCTTTCATTTTTGGAAATATGGGGTGATTGTAAGTAAGTGTTGGATGAAAATGAGCAGAACTGAGTGTCAGTTAAAGTTAAAGTGTCCTAGAGATGAAAGAGTGTGTTTTCTACCGGTGAAGTGTGTTTTTACAGGTGGTTTGCCAAGCCCACTCACCTGTGTGAAACACACTTCTTAAATTTGAATTAAAAACTTAAATTTTTAGAGATATAGAGTGATTGTAAGAAAGTGTCTGGTGTAAATGTGCAAAACCGAGTGTCAGTTGAAGTGTCAGAGAGATGAAAGAGTGTATTTTCTACAGGTGGTTTGTAAAGCCCGCTCACCTGTGTGAGGCACACTCAGAATTGAATAATGTTTTGAGGTTGTCGTGTCGTGTGGAATAAGTTGTTAGTAAAGTAAGTTGACAGACTAAGTACTAAAATTGATCATTTAACTTTTTTAATAGAAATGTTTGCCAATTACATGGTGACTCAGTGGCTAGCACTGTTGCCTCACAGCATGAAGATCGCTGGTTCGAGTCCCAGCTGGGCCAGTTTAAATTTGCATGTTTTCCCCGTGTTCACGTGGGTTTCCTCGGGGTGCTTCGTCCAAAGACATGCGGTGTAGGTGGATTGGATGAACTAAATTGGCCTAAGTGTATAAGTGTGTGTGTGTAAATGCAAGGGTGTATGGGTGTTTCTGCTGAGTAAAAAAAAAGCTTGAATAGTTGGCGGTTCACTCTGCTGTAGTGACCTGTGATAAATCAAAGACTAAGTCAAAGGAAAATGTTTTCCAGTTGGAACAAAAACATCCTTCAGCTTATCACATAATATGTGTTTGATTGCCTATGGAAACATGCATATAAAATATGAAACTGTACAAGTAAACACTAACCACAATGTAATACGTTTTTAATCTTTCATTGTTTCTCTCTTGTATTTGATTAGCAATCAATTTCATGCACATTTCTCAACACGTTTCTTTGCATTGAACAAATGAAAGCATTGAAATGCAGAGTTCATACAAAACATTTACATTCTCCAAGCACAAATTCTAAGCATTCTAAATGCTTAGAATGTCTACATTAACATAACGGTCAGCTGAGTATATCTGAATCAAGGACAAACCAGTCCAAATGTCACTTTTACCCACTATTGTAGTTGCAAAATTACAGGCTTTAGTAAAAGATTACCAAAGGGTTTACTTTTTAGATTCAGTCAGTATGTTAAAGGGGTGGTCCAGAGTGTTTGTTTAAGGCTTGGTTTTGTTTATAAGTTGCAAAGCAATGTGTGCTCATGCTTCACTTGTAGAAAATCACGTTATATTTTCATATATCTTACTTTGATTATATACAGTACAGCTACTCAGCTAACATAAAAATGTTTCCCAGTTCCTCTGAAAGGCCCGCCCTCAAGAGACTCTGATTGGTCAGCTTACATAATGTGCTGTGATTCGCGTATGAGCTCCACATCACCAGTAAAGCGTCATGCCTCCACATGCATACGCTTTGCCTCAGCTGTGTAAATACTGTCAATCAGAGTAGCTGTAAGCAGTATCTGTTTGAGCCTTATTCAGACAGAAAATGAAAAGGATGAACCTCATGCCTGCTCTCTAAAATAAAATCTGACAAGTGTCTGTAATGAGTGAAAATAGGGTGTGGCTCTTTTAAGAGAATTGCCATTTTATGTGTGTGTGTGTGTGTGTGTGTGTTTGTGTGTGTGAGCATGAGAACAGTCTGTAGATGCATGTAACACGAAAACTGCATGTGTGCGGGACCAATGCTTATTTTATTTTTCTCTGATGCTCCGATTAAGTTATTTTTCTGTAATCTACAGTGACGCTGTTAACAGAAAAATAAAGCACGAGATGTGGAATGTGACCCTTGTGAGCTTTGATTGATTTTTCAATTAGTTAGGCGAGCTATCCTGTATTTTTTTGCCTAACTCAACGCGTTACACATCTTTCACATATATCCGGAATAAGTATGTGTAAGTAATATGAAACGCTCACATGTCTTTTATGAGTTCATTATCTGAGATGTAGAATGCAGGGAAAGCGGCTGTATAGAGAGACACTGCAGCGCTGTTGAAGATTGTGTGTCTTTACACCGATTTGACAGATAAATATGATTTATTAGCTAAATTGTTAGCGGTGCCAAACAGCATTTCCTGTTGTTCACATCCTTGCCACAACATACCATTAACGCTGGACACTGTGCACGTCATAGATCAACTTTAACAAATAAAAATACTTCTGCTATTATGGTTGGAGCTACTTCTCCTTTGAGGAGTTTTAGGCGAATCTAGCACTGAACTGGGAGATATTCTGGAAGCTCTCCTTTGTCAAATGCTAGCTATATATTTTTTAGAATTCTCAGGAACATAATTAAAATTAAATTGTAAGCACTTCTCTCTTTGTGTCGTGTCCTTTGGAAGCCCAATTAAAGAAACAGAACAAGCTCTGTGGAAATAGCAGCGTTTTGACGGCATTTTATCTTTCTCTGCTATAAGATTACAGTGCCTCTGGCCCTGTCCCTTCACTGCGCAGGGTGTATGTGTGCATGGTAAATGCATGTAAGCGTAAACCCTTCTGATCTCACAAGCCCGTATGTATTTTTTTTGTAGTCCCCAAAGTTTGTTCACTGTAGGCTTTGCTAAGCTAACTCTGTAAAAGCGTCTACCTTTGCATTGAACTTTGAGCATATTACATTCAGAGATGCTGTTTATGTTCACACAGCTACATTATGATACATAAATATGATATACCTAGTGGACCACCCCTTTAATGTTATGAGTTTAATAAAATGTCCAGCAATACAGAAATCAGCTATGAGAATTAATCAGATTACTCAGTAGTTCTTGTTAAAATGTCATACTGTGATCTGGAATCTGGAAATAATTAAGCACATTTCCCACATAATAAATTTAACCAAACTATACACGTTTGTTAATATGATTTTAACATTACTCAAATCTCCTGTTATTTTTTATATGTCTTGAAGGTGCAGTAGGTGATTGTCTTCAGAAACATTTTTGTTGTGCTGGTTGAAAGTCTCTTCACATTCCAATAGTAATGATTACAGTAAATGATCAAAATGTATTTATATGTATTTTTATATTCTGGGTATAAGGCATAAGACTGAAAAATGTTCATACAATAAAATTTTTAGAGCCGACAATTCCTATAATTCTGATAAGTAACCCAAACTGTCTTTCAACTAATGTAGATTTGTACATCTGCGCACCCCGTTCACACAAACAGATCCGCCGTTTGCATGTGCACGTGTGCTGTGTTCACGTATACATGAAAGAGTGACAGTGGTAAAAACAAATGCTGAAACAAAACTTTTTAATATCCTGAATCAATATTGGAGATACTTTTGCACGCCGGTGGAAAGACGGCACCATGGCTGAAGTATTTATTTTAGACAGGTAATGTTAAGATTTAAAGGTATTTTAGTCACGCAAAGCTTATGTAGATTGTGTTGTTTTACAAATGGGTTATATGCACCGAAGTGTTGTTCAGCCACTGAAATCTTCCAGCGAAAGATTGATGTGACTATTTTCAATTTCATAAGGGACCTTTTATGGCATTGATAATGTCGATTTTATTTAGTTTAACAACAAAACATCAGTAAATAGCGCTATTCCGCCTAACCTGCTTTACTGAGCTGAAGTTGGTTTTATAATCACATTGGTTCATTTTTGAACAATGACAACTTTTGACGCGCTCCTTATATTTGACATGCTACTTTGAATAATTGGTCTAAAATAGCATGTACTGTAAGTATGACTTAGTAATAAGTGTAATTCCTGCACCCCGCGGGTCAAGCACTAAGCATACAGTAGTCGCTTTAGGACAAAGTGCATGAGAGAAACCCGTGATTCTTGCATGCAGGAAATATTGCACATCAGTTTTGCTTGCTACACAACTGCACCTTTAATAAATTTTTGCTAAAATCACTTATGGCAAAATGATTTATACTACAGTACACTGTGTGAATGACTTTGTGTTTCTTTTAGGTGTTGAAGGTCAAAGGTCGTTCATGGGTTGCCCTGAATGAGCTCAGTTTTGAGATCAGAGACACTGTTCAAGTGCGCTGCCAAAACTACTTCGGCTACTGGAGTGAATGGAGCCAACCTTTCTATTTCAGACAAGAAGGTAAGGATCTGAAGTTTACAGAAGAAGCTTTCATTGTACTTAACGTCTTTTGTGTACAGATTTGAATGTATTAGTTCAAATCATTCATTACAGTCCGTCCCGCTCTTCAGGTATAGGGAATGAGTAAATATATGTAAATGCTGACATTTGTGAAAGGGTACTTAAAATGTTGCTGCCTAATATACTCTTGTACATCTGATTTACAGCCTCTTGTTCTCAATAATAGAGTGCACAGGTCGACGCATTTTCATAAACGTCATTCGGTCTAAAAGCTGCTTTTAGTGTACAGCAGGCTTCATGCAAATGAGTGCTTTTGGTGTCCCAGTTATATTTATCTTTCAGAGAGATCCATTGTCTTCTCTAAGCCTCCAGTTTAGAAGTTTGATGTTGAATAATTACATTCATATCTACTCTCATTTGCTACTCCGACACTTGTTGGTTGCTGTGCACTCACAGATTCGTATGCACTCTCAGAGAGTCTCTTTGATTTGCATCCAATTTTTAAAATTATTTAATTAAGATGCTACATAGTCTGTTTTCAGTGTTTTACTAAAGCATTAATATGCCATTTGCTTGCAAAACAAGGTCAAACATTGCATTCGCCAAGGTATAGCATATTTGCATACTACTTCTCTTAAATGAGATACGCACTGTGCAATAGACCAGTGGTTCTCAAATTTTTTTCATCAAGCACCACCTCAGAAAAAAATAGTCTCTGCAAGTACCACCATAATGTTGAGGCAGATCAATTCCTATTATTAAAAATATTTATTATTGTCAGCCACTTTAAACATTATGAATAGTTTGAACATTAACACTGTACTGTGCTTATAGGTAAAAACAAAAAAAGCCCAAGTTTAAAATGTGCTTTTAAAAGTTAATTTAAAAAAGTAGGCCCCCGTTCTTAACGTAAACAGAAAACTGCTGTACTTAAATGTAAAATATTAACAAATAGTAACCTATTTATCAAAACCTGGAAATGTTGCTTGGACCTCATAAATATAGGCTATATGTCATCATATTTATATATAAACCATTTTTTATACATTTTTAAATATGTTGCATGTACACATGACATATTTGTGTATCCTTGAAATCTAAACATTAACTTGTTTCAATTCAATTCACCTTTATTTGTATAGCGCTTATACAATGTAGATTGTGTCAAAGCAGCTTCCCATAAAAGGTCATAGTAAATAGGAACAGTATAGTTCAGTTTGTAGTGTTTAAGTTCAGTTCAGTTTAGCTCAGTTCAGTGTGGTTTAATATTGAAGAGCAAATCCAACGATGCGCAGCTCTACAGATCCTGAACCATGCAAGCCAGTGGCAACAGCAGAGAGGGAAAAAAAACTTCCCTAATGGCGGAAGTGAAGAAAAAAAAACCTTGAGAGAAACCAGGCTCAGTTGGGCATGATCATTTTAATTTCTCCGCTGGCCAAACGTCTTGTGCAGAGCTGCAGTCTCAGTGGCGGAGGCTGGAACTTGTATTTTAAAATAAATAATTTGGAATTACATATTTAAATTAGAAACTGGATCTGCTTACTGTGCGTCCTTTACAGAACAGGTGTCAGAAACGTGAGTGATTATATGCATAAATACACTGCTTGACCAATTCATACATGATTTATCCATTTATATGTGCGGAACTTCCGTGATTTGAGATCTTATCTTAAGTGGACCGTGGAGTTTGTGTTAATCGCACACAGAGATTAACTTTAATTAGGCTATATTCTAGCTCCAAGCTTCAAGTAAGGCAAAGTTGCTTGAGTCTATGTTCTGTGTCCCGTGACATTTGATATTAATAACTTGGATTATCAATTTGATTGATCCAGATAAATTAGCCTAAATCTGAGGCTAAATCAAAATCTTAAAATAATCACTTTTATATATCGAAAACATGCATTATTTTACACAACTATGAACACACATTAACACATTTGTGATAATTATTTGACCAATTATGCAGCATTCTTGAGTTTGCAGTAACTGAAATGCCAACACAACAGCACTGGTCTGCAAATGCGCTTCTCTAGCGTGTATCTGCTACGCAAGTGCCGCACGCCTCTTTCTCTGGCTTTTTACTCCAAAGCAGATTGATTTTTAGCATCTGATGATGCGATGAACTAAAGTAAACATTCTAAACACACCGATATGATCGTACGCTTCAGGGAACAGCCGGTGCGGATCACATCAGTGTAATCGTTCACGTCAAAGGGTTAAAAGTGTGTTATTATTATTTTCCTTTTATTATTCAGTATTGCTCCACGTACCACTAGAAGAGCAGTTTGAGAACCACTGAAATAGACCATTTCGAGGGCTGTAAACAATAACAATGGTCCTAATGTATTTCCTGTATTCTATTTTGAATTTCCATAGCTTACAAGAATCCAAAAAGCTCCACATATTGATAAAAATGTTATGGCAGCCGTTTTAACATTAAGATATTATTAAATTGCTTGTTACATTTCTGAAATAGTTTGGTAACAAGCAGGAAATGTTTAGAGCCAGCAACATCGCCACAATAAAATGGTCTATAGTGTTTGTGCACTAATCAAATGTATTTATTTGAACCAAATATAATGTGGTACTAGATGTATGTCCAAAAATCCTTAGTTAAAAAGGGTTTTATTTATGTAACGATTTTTTTAGACTCGTTTATTATCTTTAAAAGGGTCATGTAGCTCTTTACCTATGTTTCTCAAGATTAGATTATTAAGTTTGCAAAGCATCTAAGAAGTCCAGTATTTGCAAAAACGATTGAGTTTTCCATCTTTAGTTTCATTCCTTGTGAAAAACACAGTAGCAATGAGCATTACCTCTAGTAGGAATAGAGGTAATTGTGTGTGCGTGTATGAAGGTTTAATTCTGTTAGCAGCATAAAAATGTCTATGAATATGAATGAAATTGTTCATTAGTTATTACTCATTTAAAGCTAATTTACCATATAAAAACACCCATCAATGAGCATTACCTCTATCAGGAAGAGAAGTTTGTGTGTGTGTGTTTAATTTAATTAGCAGTACAAAAATGTCTCTGAATATGGATGAAATTGCTCATTAGTTTGATCTCATTTAAGTCTAATTTACTATAGTCACCATTGTTACTTTCCACATAATTACCACAGGGAACGTTCACTTTTACTTTGCTCTGACAGGCCATTAACAGTGAACTTTATTCATGCTTTTGTAAAGCTCTGATGTTTAGTAAGGATGTTTAATGGAGCAGTTTTTTGTGTTGTAGGATTGATACAATTTCCTGTGTGTAATGTAAATATCCGAAACACTGTGATTCCCCATTTCATGATCAATTTAAAGGCATAGTATGTACTGTCCTTGAGTGCTTCTACCTTGTCATCATTGGGTTTACTATAATGATTTTAGTTTCCTTCTTGTAAACAGTTGTTGTTAAAAGCCTACTTAATTCTAACAAAGCACCTATTTGCATAGTATGAGTCTTTTGCTTGGCATCATGTTTGCTCTCCGGCCAATAAAACATTCATATGTTTAACCCCCAGTATGTATCTTTGGAGGTTGTGAAGTGGCCAAATAGCTGAAGCAGTTCCTACTGATTCATATTTAAATATAAAATTAAACTTAGTCACAAATCAGCTGATTTGACATGGTGGCTCAGTGGTTAGCACTGTCATCTCAAAGCAGGAAGGTCGCTTGGTTGGTTGGACCAGTTGGCATTTCTGTGTGGAGTTTTCATGTTCTCCCCATGTGGGTTTCCCCCACAGTCCAAAGACATGCGCTATGGATGAATTGAACTAAATTGGCCATAGTCTATGTGTGTGAATTAGTTTGTATGTATGTTTCCCAGTACTGGGTTGCAGCTAGAAGAGCATCCGTTGTGTAAAATCTGCTGGATAAGTTGGCGGTTCATTCTGCTGTGCCGACCCCTGATGAATAAAGGGACTACGCCAAAGGAAAAGGAATGAATGAATGAGTCAGCTGATTTGTGTTTTTATAAACGGTCAGAACATGGCTATTAAAAGCATAAACACACACACATACACACACACACACACACACACACACACACTCACACAAATATGCACAAATCTTTATACTGTACAAACTATATTTTCTATCACCTTACCCCAACGTTATACCTAAACCTTATACCATTTACACACACACATATGCACACACATATAGTTTCATATATTTTATACTGTACAAACTGTATTTTCTATCGCTCTACCCCAACCTTATACCTAAAAAAATGAAGCCCATGTGCAATGCCCCCATAAGTCATGTTCACTAACCCATGCCATCAAAAACATGCACGCACGCATGCACACACACACACACACACACACACACACCTCAGTGACTCAGAATTTTGTAATTTTGTGTTATGTTTAAATATGCAAATGAAGTAAATCATGCACTAGTTTGCATTCAGTACATTTCTTGCAGAAAATTGGAACTTTGATTGGATGACGTCGGTTTCAAACTTTTTTCAAACATTTTTGGGACGTTTTAGGGACATCATTTATTTTTATTTCCAATATGTCTTTTAATTGTTTAATACTTCAGTATATACTAAAAACAGACAAAAAAAGCCTAATTAAAATTAAATAACATTTTGAAGAATAAAATGAATCCAATCAGGCAAACTATGTATGAGCACACTTTATCCCTCTGAAAAGTCAGATGTGTTCTTTTAGAATTAATCTCTATTATTAAAGGGCTCCTATTTCACCTCATGTTCAAGATTTAATATGAGTCGTTAGTGTCTCCAGAATGTGTCTGTAAAGTTTCAGCTCAAAACACCCATCAGGCTATTTATTATACCTTTTAGAATATTAGAATTTTCTGCTTTGAATACAGAGTAGCTGTTTTAGTTGCTTGTGCCTTTAATGCTAGTTCTCCCCGCCTACCATTCCCATGTGCCTGTCAGAGTGGGCCTCTCTTTGCAACCTCTGGCTGTGTGCGTCAGATAAACAACACAGTGACAGACATGAATGAAGCAGATCACGTAATGTTTGTGAGAAATATTTAATTCAAGCCTTACTACAACGATGAGTCCCACTCAATGGCGTTACAATGTTCACGCACACAGCGGACACACACAAACACACACACAGCGCACATTTAACTTTGCACTGTTTTTGCATGGCAAATGTGACAGGATACACATTAATATACAAAACCGGGATTGAAGCGTCTTCTTTTATAATTGTACTGACATGCAGCTGTGGTGATAAACACAGTAAAATCGCTGTAATTCATTACAAACATGCACTGTTTCTAAAATGTTTTAAACTTGTAAAACTCATTCTTGATCACATTTGATGATGATTGCTGATCACAGAGAGCTGAACAGATCTTTTAATCTCAGTTGCTTTTCGCAGGCCCTGTCTTGTTGATAGGATTATACGCGTTACTACAGAGACATGTTAATACGCGGCTGTCAATCAGTTCGGTGGGTGGGCAAACCACACTTCTTCGTCACATTGCAGTGGGCCTCAAAATAAGTGAGATTTGGATCCTATTTTAATGTCAGGAAATTAAAAAGAGACTTATTGTCTTTATATCACCCCAGTATGACTGTGGACACACTATACCTACACACATTTCTGTCCAAACAGATCATTTTCATCATAGGTGCCCTTTAAGCTTACTCCAATAACACCAAAAGTGTAACACAAAATGTAAATTGAAAAAAACGGTTTTGCCTGCATTGTCTCACCTTAAATGTCCATAAAAAGTGTGATAAATTGACTAATATTAGTTGGATAAGTTCGGTTAAGTGTTGTATCCAGTGAGAAACAGTGTAGCTGACTAAAGCTGCACTTTTAAGCTTGATTTAACCTAATGATACAGTCATGCGAGATTCATTCAGTGTCGGTTTTCCTGCTTCATTGCATTAAACACATAGCACCCATTATTTTGAATGTTTCTTGAAGCTTTTAAAGGCAGTTTTCTGATGTGCCAGGTAGGTTGTATATTTTCAGAATCCGTGCTGCACAAGTCACCATGGTAACTAAGCTTCAGGTTGTACTCTACCATTATATATAAAAAAAGAAATGCTTACTCTTTGCTGCAAGGGACTAAGATTAAGGGGGTTGGGGTGGAATAAAAACAATAGGGTGAATCTCACATCTGGAAGAAACATGTCCAGGTCATATTTAAGTCAAACATCTCTATGCTTCAGATAGAATCATTCATTCATTCATTCATTTTCTTTTTGGCTTAGTCCCTTTATTAATCTGGGGTCGCCACAGCGGAATGAACCACCAAGTTATCCAGCATATGTTTTACGCAGCGGATGCCCTTCCAGCCATCACAAGGAAACATCCATACACACACTTATACACTACGGTCAATTTTAGCCTACCCAATTCACCTGTACCACATGTCTTTGGACTTGTGGGGGAAACCGGAGCACCTGGAGGAAACCCACCTGAACACGGGGAGAAGCTCGAACCAGCGACCTTCTTGCTGTGAGGCGAACGCGCTACCCACTGTGCCACCGTGTCACCCTGCAGATAAAATATACATTAATAAATAATATGTTAAAGGGGTGGGCGGATAAACTATATTAAATTGATGTCAATAACAATTATGTGGGGTGTCACAGTGGCGCAGTGCGTAGCACGATCGCCTCACAGCAAGAAGGTCTCTGGTTTGAGCCTCAATTTAGCCTAAGCTAAACTGACCGTAGTGTATGTGTTTGAATGAGTGTGCAGGGATGTTTCCCACTGATGGATTGCAGCTGGAAATGTGTGGGTCCTAACGCCCCAGTATAGTGAAAGGGCCTCTGTACTGCTCAGAATCCCAGGATTTCATTCGAAAAAGAGTAGGGGTCTAATATCGGTATCCTGGCCAAATTTGCCCACTGGCCTCTGTCCATCATGACCTCCTAACCATCCACGTATCATTAAACCATCTCCGTATATGAAAATAATGTCATAATGGAAGAAATTGTAATGGGACAAAATTGGTTGAGAAAATCTGGATAAAAAGAAAATAAATATTAAATATATAAAACTTACAATAATTATAGTTGTGATTATTATTAATAAATTATATATTAAGTAATATTTAAAATATGTTTATATTGGTAGTATTTGTTATCTGTAATTTATGCTTCAAACATTTTACTGCAGTAATTTTAGTAAAGCACTTTAAACAAACAGTATTATAGTAATGAAAATCTTATGAGAATCATAATTATGAATAATAAGAATTTCCCAAAATTAATATCAGTTTGAAAAAAATATCTCAATTGTCATGAAAATAATGGAATAGTCAATGTTAATGAAAAATCTAAATGCGTCAAAACAGTTTATTTATCTGAAATACAATTAGCTATTTTCTTCTGTTATTTGAGTTTTAAGATGACAATTTATCTGTGTTGTTTTTATTTAAAAAGAATTATCTGCATTCCGATATTCCATGTAAATTGTTTTAATTTATCCATTTGTACGTTTCTCTGGCAAATTGTCTGCTTAAAATGGACCTCTATTTTGTTTTTCTCCTTAAAGTCAGTTACATCCCTGCTGAAGTCTTCACAACGCCGGGGTCAGAGGTAACGGTTTACTCCGTCTTCCACAACCGCAGCTGGAGCGCCAGTAAAGCCGTGTGGTTTCTGAATGGCAAGATAAAGATACCAGAAAGCCAGTACAGGGTCATCAATGAGCAGGTCAGCACAGTCACTCTAAAGATGGACAAAGCAGGATTTGACACTCTGATGTGCTGCTTCACATTGGGAGAGAAATCTATGTGCTCCATCGCCTATGCCAAAATATACACAGAAGGTGACCTATGAATTATTGAGGACAGTGGGTGAAATGTTGCTTGTTTGAAAAGCTAGACAATTTCAAATCTTCTCTTTTCCAGGGAGGTTTGACGCAAATATTACCTGCCAAAGCAAGTATTCGTATGTGGACACCATGAGCTGTACGTGGAATCAGAGCAATTGGGCACAGGTCAGACTCCTTTACAGGTATGATCATGTTTTCCGTCCCCCTTTTTTCCTATGATGCTGTGCATGAATCCATAAGGCACTTTCATTGAACTGTAAACAATCAGTTAAAACTGGACACAAAGTTATTTTATTAATCTCCACGCAGTTCATCCTTAGAATGCCAAAAAGCAGATAGGATCAGGATTAACAAATTATTTTTAGTAGACCATGAATAACCCCAAAACTTAGAAATGAGCCTATCTGCAGCAACTGAACAGCTTAACTCTGCGTTAAGATAATTGTTCCCCAAACCGGAAGTGCAAGCCATAATTTAAAATGAATAAGTCATAGCCTTGGGGTGCATTTTATTAACCAATTAAGGTCGTAAGTTCTTCTGTTAGTACAATCGAAGTCCATCAATTTGGCGTTTCCCGAATACATAATTCCAACGAACATTCGCAAACTATACCGCAAACTTGTACGGTTGCAACTACTCGTCTAGAGCTGTAGTTACAAGCATAGTTCCTGGTTGTGTTTTATTCCAAGTTATCTCCCCTATGCCCTATTCTTTTTGAATGTTCCAACATCCACTTTTAATGACTAAAAAAAAGGATTTGAGAGAATTTGCTTTCATAGTATTTTTTTTAAGTAATTTAAGTAAAGTAATTTAACGATCTTCAGATTGACAATTGCGATCCCTTCATAGTGCACTTCGAAATCATTTATGCCATTTTGTATGAAGCTGTTTGTCATGACAAAAGCTATAGGTGACCAATGACAAGCGGAAATCTGTTACATCTCCAGAGCTTGTGAAAACCAAAAATATAGGATTTATGTTATGGCAACAAACTACGGTAGTTTTTACATCATTATTTGACCATATATCAGATTTATAGGCTATATGAGAGTAATCTATGTGCTTGCTATTGTAAGTGGTGTCATGCTTCAGAATAGAAAATAGAATATTCTCTATAATGTTTGTAAAAGAAATATAGGTTGTATATGTGCCGTTTACATGAATATGGAAAACAAATGCATGTTTACGAAAACTAATATTGGATTTTTTAAATATGTGTATGGGTGTCGTAGACAATACAGATCAAAGTGCATCGAAGAAGCTGAAGAAGACGCGTCTTTGGTAAAGGAGTGTCCATCTGGAGCAGGAGATCACAGAAAGTGCAACTTAAGCCAAATCAGCATGATCTTTTGCTATAAATTCTGGCTTGAAGTGGAAGGAGGACGTGGCCAATCATTTCCTGCCTACGTTATGCCCATTGACTATGGTGAGCTACACACAGTATTATTCTATACAAAGTTTATTCTGGAAAACAGTTATAATGTTTATGGTGAATTTGATTACAGACTGAATTGCTGACTGGCAATTACTGTAAGATGAATTCAGTATTGAACATTTTATTATATATGCTAACGTGTCATTTTCAGACGTTTGTATTAATTCTTAGACAACACAATACCAATGCTTAAACTTAGCAGAGCAGAAAAGAAGCAGAATAGATCAACATTTTGTTGGAAAAGCCTTTAAGTTTTATACATTTTATATATTAATATAATATTTTACTCTAACCAAGTTCAATAAACACAGAGAAACTGAAAGTTATGAAAAAAAAACACACATATATATATATATATATATATATATATATATATATATATATATATATATATATATATATATATATATATATATATATATATATATATATATATTATATATATATATATATATATATATATATATATATATATATATATATATATATTGTATAGTAAATCATTTCACATGTTCCTTCAGCCAATTCATGCTGCATAATGTTTTTGTAGTATTTGTTTGATAAATAGAAAGTTTTCACTATCACTTTTAATTAATGTAATGCATGTTTTCTGGATATAATTATGAATTTGTCTGAAAAAAAAGTAAAGCATTGTTTATTTCAATGTGTATGACATGCTTTTATTTTCTTGTTACCCGTGACTAAGAATTTTCACTTGATTTCCACATTTCCAGTGAAACCATCACCTCCCTTTGATCTGAAGGCAATCACTTTGCCGAATAAAACCCTGAGTGTAAAGTGGAAACGCCCCTCCTTGCCTGTATATGGCATGCAGTATGAGCTGCAATTCAAGGCTTTGACTGGAATGGCAAATACGCAATGGAAGGTAATAATATGTTTTCGTAAGCTGGGGTCTCAGGTGGACAGAGAAAACAGAAAGATTAGTAAAATGTATTGGAGTAAATGCTTCATGCTTCAATCAAAGAAGGCAAGCAATAAAATACTGCGGTCTGAACTTTTCAGAGGTATAATTGAAATATCTGAGACTGAAATTTGATCCTAAATTAAAAACGTTTAAGCTCAGTATTATCCTTACTCTGCTTCCTAAAATTAGAACTTTTTTTCAGTAGAAATCTGGTTGCACTCAGAGATGGCATCTGTAATTTTCTGTGGCATTTACAGATAAGTGTTATATGTCATCTACAGGTCATTGGGTCTCTATTGGAACCACAGGCAGAGATTCAGCTGGAGGAATCCTGTGTTCAGTTTGAAGTCGAAGTTCGCTGTAAAGACGTGAACAACACTGGATACTGGAGCGACTGGAGCAGTAGTCACATTTCCACTGTTTTCAACTTGAAAGGTAAATTTTGCAGTAAAGTTATGCTACTTTTAGTTAGATAGCAGAATACTTATATCGTGCCCTGCAATGTATTAGGCAATCACACCTAAAGGTCATTCCGGTTTCAAAATAGCAGAAATTGTTTTTCTATGATATTAATTTTTAAACAAACAGTTTTAGATTGTTTATTTTCACAAACCATTTAATCAGCAACGACTTGTGATCAAATCATCCATTTTCGGACTGATTGCAGTGTTAACTTCATCAGTTTAGACAGTTTCGTAAATCTGACCCTGAACAGCAAAAACTCCTATGTTGCACTGAGGTATTTTTGAGAATAGCCCAAAATACATTGAATGAGTCAAAATAATAGATTTTAATTTTATGACCAAAATTATTAGAATATTAAGTAATCTTTACTAAGTAAAGATCATGTTCCATGAAAAAAATAGTAAGTTTCCATAAGTATATCAAAACTTAATTTTTGATTAGTAATATGTCAAATATATATTTCTTAACGTTTTGCCAGGGGATAAGCAAAATAACCTCTTTAGATATTTGGACTAAAAATGAGACAAAACGTATGTTTAGGAGGTTGTAGAGGGCTGATGACAATTTAGAATGATAAAAAAAAAATTAAACCTATTTTTTTAATGGCTTAAAGGTATTTTAATAGTCTACATTTCATGATAACATTTTTAAATAATGGTCCATTAGTTAATGATAGTTAATGCATTTGCTAACATGAACAAATAATGAATAATACATGTATTACGGTATTTATTCATCTTGAAACAGAATGAAATGGAAGTTAAGATTGTTCCTTTTCCAAAATTGTGACTTGCGTCCAATTGAAATGGTCCTGAAATGAGAGAGGCAGTGCTTGGTTTTGTCCTTTGGGAACTGATTGGATAGTTGGAAGATTGATGAATAGACCAAAGTAAGACACACTGATATCCGGACCCGAAAGGCATTCCATGTAAACAGAAGTGAAGAAAAGTTGTTTCGAGTCAAAAGGGAAGGTTATGGTATTTAATAAAACGTTATGGAGATAAATAAAATGTTTATATTGTTTATAAAATTGTTTATAAAAAAGCACTACTAATGTATATACAGAATTATTAGCCCGCCTGTTAATTTTTTTCTCCAATTTCTGTTTAACACAAAAGATTTGTTCTACACATTTCTAAACATAATAGTTTAAATAACTCATTTCTAATAACTGATTTATTTTTATCTTTGCCATGATGACAGTAAAGAATATTTGACTAGATATTTTTCAAGACACTTCTATACAGCTTAAAGTGACATTTAAAGGCTTAACTAGGTTAATTAGGTTAACTAGGCAGGTTAGGGTAATTAGGCAAGTTATAGTATTGAACTTGCATTGAACAAACGATTTGTTTTGTAGACCATCGAAAAAAAAATTAGCTTAAAGGGGCTATTAATTGTGACCTTCAAATGGCTTTTAAAAAATTAAAAACTGCTTTTATTCTCGCCAAAATAAAACAAATAAGTCTTTCTCCAGAAGAAAAAATATTATCAGACATACTGTAAAAATTTCCTTGCTCTGTTAAACATAATTTGGGAAATATTTTTAATATTTATTTTATTGTTAAGTTAAGTTATTAGAAGTAAATGTTAAGTTAAGTGATAACTTACAGTGCACTGTTAACATGAAATAAATCTTGCATTATGATTAGTAAATGCTTTACAAGATTATCCATACTTGGTTAGTTAATAAATACATTAACTAATATTAACTGACCATTGTTGTAAAAATGTTACCAATTACATTATAATAAATAAGCAGAATCACGAATATGAGTTTCTCGATGCTATATTTATTCAAATAATTGCTTCTGGAGCAGCATGGTTTAATTTGTCACGCTGACTGTAATCATTTAAATGACTCTGAATAGAAATTGGCTTTGTGTTGTAGAGGGAGTGTTTTGAATCGAACAGAATTATGATAGGAAGTTCATTAGGATTAATGTATATTACATAACACGTTGACTTCCTGAACTGGAACACAGTTGCCGGGGTGAAAATCAATACGTGCTTGAAACTCCATTTGTCAACTCTTTACAGCACCTTTCTAAAATCTTTATGTTGGTGCAGAGGTGTGTCATGGTGGCATATCTCATGCCGAGACATTTTTCATAAGCAACTATTACCAGGAGATTTGCCTTCAGCATTTCAAGATATTATCAGTCATTCTTGTCTGTTACAGTAAGTACAGGGTTTAGGAATTTAACACTCCTCGTTTCTAAGTTAAGTGAACACTAAACTAGAGGATTATAGTCTGAAAATTTGCAAATGATAGACATTGGAGATATATTCCGTCATATGATAAGTTAAAAGCAAAAATTAGGTCATAAGATTGTGGGTTTTGCATGTTCTTCCTATGTTCGAGTGGGTTTGGGTTTGGTGGGCTCTGGTTTCCCCCACAGTCTAAAGACATGCGGTATAGGTGAATTGAATAAAGTAAATTGGACGTAGTGTATGTGTGTGAAAAGAGTGTGTATGGGTGTTCCCAATGTTGGGTTGTGGCTGGAAGGGCATCCGCTGCGTAAAACATATGCTGGATACGTTGGCTGTTCATTTCGCTGTAGTGACCCTTGATTAATAAAGGGACTAAGCCAAAAATAAAATAAATGAATCAATGATTGTGGATAGCACTCCAGCATTCAGTGCATTTCTACAGCAATTCGAACAATCCAGTGCAAGTTGCGACTTGTGGTGGTTTCCCAATCCCATTCCCCTACCTTCTGTCAAGTTTTCTCTTTCTGTGACTGTACTTTTTAAAAATAGGACTAAAAACCTGCTTTCTGAATGCTATGTTATTAATTATGACATTTATTATTTTTATTTAAAAGATTTTATGAATCCTTGAAGGTCCTATTAAATCGAAAGTTTATTAAATATATTAGATATTAATTAGATTTTAAAGTTTGATTCATTTATATTTAGCATGTACCACTTTTATTTTAGAACATAAACAGTATCAAAGTTTGTATTTAATCCTACCAACTGAAAAAAATGTGATTCATTTGATAATTAGGTTTCATAGTTATGCTTTTTAAAATTAATTTATTATTAGAGAATCCTCAAAAAAGATAATCATTTCCATATTTTGATCAAATACATTCAACTTTTGTGAGCACAAAACTAAAACTAAGATAAAGTAAGCTAAGCTAAACTAAACACTCTCTCCTCAAATCTAAACAAACAGAAAAAATGTAACTAAAAAATAAACTAAACTCAAACAAACCAAAAAAAAACTAAAGTAAAACAAACTCTAACTAAACAAAAACAGGACAAAATAACTAAACTGAAATAGAACTAAACAAAAAACTAAACTAAAACTAAAGTAAAACAAACTCTAACTAAACAAAAAACAGGACAAAATAACTAAACTGAAATAGAACTAAACAAAAAACTAAACTAAAACTAAAGTAAAACAAACTCTAACTAAACAAAAAACAGGACAAAATAACTAAACTAAAACAAAACAAAAAAACTAAACTAAAACAAAAAACTAAACAAAAAAAAACCAAATTAAACAAACAAACAAAAAAAAAAAACGAAACTAATACAAAAACACAAATTAAACAAAAAACAAAAAACTAATCTAAACCAACCATAAAATAAATGCTGATATTTAAATCCAATCCTAATTTCAATCCTCTCTATTTCTCATATAGTTTCTTTTTACTGTCTTAGTAACCAAAGTATTGTCTCTTTTATCTCCTCTATGCACGCAAAAAGAAAATGTAAAAAACAAAACTCCTATGCAACGAGACATCATGATCTCTTTTAAAAAGGACCACATTCAGTCAAATCAGTAACTACTTTAGTAGTTTAGTAGTAGTAAACCCTTTAAAACATTAAAAGTGTACAAACTAGTGTGCTTGAAGTACTCATGGCTATATGGTGTGTCATTTCAGCACCAGAGATGGGACCAGACTTTTGGCGCATTTTACAAGAGGATCCTGCTAGGAATGTGACAAAAGTTACATTGATCTTTAAGGTTGGTGAAGACTTACTTGATTAGCTTATTCTGGTAGCAATTTAACGTGATGTAAAGTCTGAGCTTGAATGTTTTGTCATTTTTTAGCAGCCTATTCTAGCAGAAGATCCAAATAGCTGCGTGGAGGGTTTAGTGATTAAACATCAGGCCTCAGGTGGAGTCATGTGGTCAAATGAAACAACCTTGGCTCAGTTTCACTCATTCCAGTGGAGGAAGGAAGCGCATACAGTCACCGTGATGTCTCGCAACGCTTTGGGCATTTCCACATGGAACAGGAACATCACGCTCTTACGTCAAGCCAAACGTGAGCTGGCATGCTGATCCTGTAACATCACACACAGTTCTTTCATGGATTTCTGGTGCTTTTATTTGATGAAAACAGTTTTGTTTGCCTTATTTGTCTGCCTGTTGACAGTGTTTTAATTCACCATGTCCTAATTTTTCGAAGAAATTGTTTTGATTGAAGCTTAGGGTTGGAAAAAATGAGCACATATTGAAATAGTACATAATTAGTTATTTCATATTTAGAGTACAATGAAAGAAAATGCTTATTTTGTTCCTGCTTGTTATTTGCAGTTCCTACACCCTAAGGCAGGGGTGTCCAAACTCGGTGCTGGAAGGCCGGTGTCCAGGAGAGTTTAGCTCCAACCTCAAGCTCTTACTAGATATACTAGAAACTTCCTGGTAGGTGTGTTGAAGCAAGTTGTAGATAAACTCTACAGGACACCGGCCCTCCAGGAACGAGTTTGGACAGCCCTGCCCTAAGGGCTCTATTTTAACGATCTAGGTGCAAAGTCTAAAGTGCATGGTGAAGACGCATTAAAGGCGTTTTCGAATCCACTTTTGCTATTTTAAGGTTGAAAAAAATATGCTTTGCGCCCTGGTGCAAGGTCTAACACGGTTGTGCTTTTCCTCTTAATGAGTTATGGGTGTGTTTTGAGCAAAGCGTGCATTAAACCAATCAGAGTCTCATCTCCCATTCCCTTTAAGAGTCAGTTGCATCGCGCCATGGTGCATTTGCTATTTACATGGCAGACTTTGTAGGTGGAAAAACTGAACGCATCACTAGCAAGAAAACAGTTAAACAGACCATCTGCAGCATGAGGATAAAGAACGAACCTCCTCCATTTGGCCTTTTTGCTTTCTCTTTACCTGACTTTTACTCTTTACTCCTTTACTTTCGTGGATAAGAAAACGTGTTGTACGCACTTCAATAAATATTCAATACTTTATTCAATAAATAAACTTTAAACAATTTGTTTAAAAACTATTTCTAAATTAAATTCTAACTTCTACAAACAAATAAATGAACACTGAAAACTTTAAGAATTCACACTTAGATATTGCTTGATGCTATCAGCAGGTTTTGCATGCTGTCCCGGGAGAGATTCCTGAGCTTGGAGATAATTGAGCCCAAGGCTCCCCCCTGGTCAATAAGCATATAAGGGGGTCCGAGATCAGGTTGGTCTCGAGAGCTCCCCCAGGTAAAGGGAGGAAAAGGAGGAGGTGGGGTGGAGGAGGAGATTCTTCCACAACAACGATAAAGTAGTAGGGCGAAATTGGTCAATTTATTGTAAGCTTGAATCAGTCTGATTGGATTATTGCTGATTGCGGATGAGAGGCCAGCCACGATCAATCATATCACGTGCTATTCTCGAAATTTGTTTGTAAAACTTCACAAAGTGTGGTCAAAAAATGCACATCTAATGCCCCATATTGTCCAAAATCCGACAGGTGGACAAATCTAATCTAATTCTTATTAAAACAAATATAAATATGCATATAATAAATAATACTGCTAATAATAATAATGGAGGCATGGAGGCAGTGGTTTTTATATTTATGTAGAAAATAATAATTTTTGTAACATTTTAACCCTTTCATTTTTTCATATGTAAAGATATTTGTGTATTGCTGTGCATCCTGTGAGTATTTAGCATTAAGCGTTTGGACTCGCATAGGCGCACAACTAACACGCTCTGTGCTGGACTTTAGACTTGCTTTCAGTTAGTCAATGGTGCGGGCTATTTCAGTTCCTCAAAATAGCAAAGCGCCAACAATGCCCCTTAACACACCTCCTTTCTAGACTGGCACGCCCATGAGTCCACAAAGCGGTGCAAATGGATTTGCTATTTAAACAACGTGGCGCAAAACATGAAAATAAGGGTTGCGCTGGTCTGAAAATAGCAACAAATCGCACCAAACACACCTTGCACCTTATTGCACCGGATGTATGATAGGGCCCTAAGTGTTTATCACATAGAAATGATAAAGATTCGCTTTTCATTTGAATTAATAATGCCACTCTTTTGTTTTTTTTAGGACGATGTGTGCGTTCGTTCAGTGCAGTTGCAAATGCGAGCTGTGTGTATCTCTCCTGGAGCCTGTTATCTGATCAGCCGGCGCCTCAGTCATTTGTTATTGAATGGTTAGACCTGAACAAAGACCCAGAAAAGGATGTGTCTCTCACAGAAAGAATACAGTGGGTCAGGGTTGAGTCCAGATCGAGAGATCTTTCTCTTTGCCGTATGTTTTTTACTTTATATTACTCATTTTGTCATATCAGCACGTGCTAAGAATCCTGAAAGAAAAGAAAGGCCTATCGTCTTTGACACTATAATTTGTTTTTATGCAGGTCGTTTTTATGGCTCAGAGGAGTTCACCTTGTATCCAGTGTTTGTGGATGGTGAAGGGGAACCGGTTCGATACACAGGTGGGTTTTACCGCAGTGACATCAATTAAAGCATTGACATCATAATTTTTTCACATAGTAAAGTCATTTTGATGTATATTTGGTCCATAGAGAAGTGGTTTATGTGCATTGATTGAATAATTATCTAAAGAATTAGTTTTTCATTTAATTTACTAGTGCCCTAAAATAGTGTTTCCCAACCTTTTACCTGAAAGCACACCAACATACATACATTTTCAACCTCGCCCTAATCAAACACACCTGAATAAACTCATCAGAACATTAGAAGAGACTCCAAAATCTGAAATGAATGGGTCAGATAAGAGAGACATCCAGAATATGTACTGTTGGCGAGCGTCCAGGAACAGGGTTGGGAAACACTGTTCTAAATTTATTATGTATGATTATCCAATGAAAATCTATAAAAATCATATTGATTTGAGTAAACGTGTTTTAACTGTTTTTGTTTTGTCCTTTTGTCAGCTACAAGGGGTGATCCTGCAGCGTATATACTGCTACTGATCATCGCCTTCCTGTCAGTGGTGCTGTTTGTCACGCTGATGATGTCACAGAACCAGTAAGACCTAAAACTGTCTTCTATTGGCCAAGATTAAGATATTCACAGCATCATATTTTGTATTGTAGGGATCTGGCAATCGCCTCACTTGATTTTTTTTGAGACCTTGTTCTAAAGATGAAAGACATTTTAAGATATTAAGATATTTTAAATCTGAGAGCTCTTTGACCCTCCATAGACAGCAAGGGTCACAAGACCCAAAAAGGAACCCAAAAAAACGATGGTTCAACTGTAACCAAACGAAGCTCCAAGAACACTTTTGCGCACCAAAAAACAACTGCAAAAAACCCCACATGGAATGATTTTTGGTTCTTTTCTGGATTTAAAACATCAAGATCGTTGGAGGGTCATAGAGCTTTCTGATTGAATCGAAATACCTTCATTTGTGTCCCGAAGTTGTAAGAAGTTGTGAGGGAATTTTTTTGGTTGAACTAATCCTTTAAAATGACAATTAAACCTAAAGTCATTGGTAGGCCCACACGGAATCTGCTCGCACAGAATTCTGTAGATTTTTAGCCAAACATTGATTCTGTTTATTTACTTCTCTTTAATTCTGTTTGATCACTACTCTATTTTACTGTAAATGTGTGTACGTTTATATTTACTCAGTTTTTAAAATACATTTTTGTAGTATTATTGACTAATAAATAAATATTCATATGATTTATTTACAATAGAGTTTGTAAAGTAATTTCTTTTTGTCTTTTAGTATATATAAATGACATATGACAGACTTATTTTGTTTACCAAATAAGTGGATCTAATTGAATTTGCAAATAAAAGTGAAAAAGGTATCATTTCACATAAATTCATAGATTTTTTTTTAATTTTTTTTTTTTACAAAATTCTGTGCATAAATAGCAAAAAATGTCAGCAGATTCTGTCTGGCCCTAGTCATTGGTAACTTCCATTATGACTGTATTTATGAATGTAATGTACTGCTTAATTATTCATTGATATCAGGCTGAATTATAAGGTGCAAGTATATGACTTCATAAATCCCTGATAAGTATTTTAATTGCTTTTGCAAATTGACTACCATAACAAAGTATGTAAATGCATGAATGCTCAAGCAGGTTATTTTAGCCCAGACACTAAATGAGACAATCAGTTTTATACACATGACTAAACCTCCACTGTCTCTTTATTTACCAGTAGATAAACAGAGAGTAAAACCGAGGCTGATTAAAATTTGGCCTGACAAAATTCTATAGAAAACTTTCAAGTCAGTTTATCTAGATCACCATTAAGCTAGAAGATAAACACATTCAGAGAGATTTAAGATGTTTGTTCGATGCTATAATATATATTAATTTTGTTATAATTGAAGCAAGGCATTGTAAGTTGATTTGTATGGTTTGCATAGATATGCAATATTTAAAATACAGAATATTGATGAGAAATACATAAATGGGAATATATTCACAGTGTGAATACAGATATATAACATAAGTGATTTGCGATGGAATAATTAGCTTGAGGGTAAATATTTCACAAGATCTAACAGAGATAACTGCAACTGTATGGCAACTAATACAAACATATTTTTGCTTTGACAAGACTTGACTAGAAGCTCTGGTAATATCATCACCACAAAGATATGTGTACAAAAGCTTAATAAAAGGAGTAGTGTAGTAGAAAGTTAAATTATTAAATATATATAATATAAAAAATATGCATTTATCACAGTAAAATCCTGCTAAATTATTAATTATCATATAATCCATAATCTTACAGGATGAAAAAACTCATGTGGAAGGATGTTCCAAATCCCAACAAGTGCTCGTGGGCCAAAGGAATGGACTTCAGGCAGGTTAGTGTAACCAAATGTTATATAAAGGCAGCTGCTTTGTTTTTTATTTATTTATTTATTTAAAAACCACATCACAACTGAAATACAACCTGAAGGATGACAATACAACAATCAGAAGACTGGTGATCATCAGCACTTTTAGATTATTTTACAGACGGTTTAATATAACCATACTTGTTTTTCTGTAACTGTTACTTTTAGGTGAAATTACTTTAAATTACTTTAATATATTTTATGCTCTAGCATACAAAATAATACTGACTTGTTAAATTAAATTCACATGACTTTTAAAATAGGATGATGATAACAGACTGACAGTACACTTTTTCTTGCAGTTTTATAATAGTATTTTTTCCAGTCTTGTCTAAAGAAAAACTAATAAAGCTTTTATCTAAAATATGTTAATATATTATACTAATATAATTATGTCTCCTGATCTGAATCCAATTGAACATAAATGGGGAATTCTGAAGAGACATTACGTTGAGCATCTCTTTGAGCAACTCTAAAAGAGGGATCATTTTTAAAGAATAGAAAAGATACATGTTACAAAATGTAGCCAACTTGTTCACTCCATGCATGGAAGTCTTGCTGCTGTCATTACAAATCATGGAGGCCATACAAACTACTAGATAAATGTTACCTTTCAAAAGGGGTGTACTCTATGCTGAGAGCACATATATACATATATATTAAATAGCATAATATTTTAACTCGTATTTATCTCGATATTTTGATTCATTCTGTCTAACGTTATGTGACTCGTTATCCGTGCTGATTACTTATTGGAATTTTCATTCCAAAATGGCAGCCACGAGACACTAGCGGCATCTAGGTTTCCCAAATAGCAACAGAGTGTCGCCTCTTGCTCTTTGGTAAGGGTATACACTGCAAATTTTAGTGTGTATGTACTATAAATAAAATTCACACTGAATGAAGTGTCGATGATTTGTGTTTTGCTTACATGCGTCTCTAATAATATAATTTTTTCTGGTCATTTTTAGCCCCTGTAATTTAGGGAAAAAATTGTCATTTTGACAACTTTCTATGAAATGGGTGCTTAAATATGCATCAATTGTCATGATTTCATCCACCTATTTTCATGTGCATTTTGGATTAGTGCATAAAATAGGGTAATGGAAATGCCAAGATGTGCATACATTTATGAAAATGCGCATAACATTTTATAATGAATTTTCTCCTTTTTATTAGACAAGACAATGGAGAGTATAGACAGAAAAGTGTGGGAGGCAAAGAGAAGGGAAGGATCAGCAAATGACCTTGAGCTGGGAATCAAACTCGGGTCGCTATGAGCACCTCTGGGTTAATTGTCATTGTACTTAACCACCAGGCTATTGCTGCTGATTAGGATAAACTTTTAATGTGAAAAGAAACAAATATGTGCATAAACTACAATGAAAACAGATTTATTTATTAAAAAATAAAAAAATTCCAGCATGTAAATCTAAATATTCAGACACAATGCGATGGCATAATTGGACAAACCAGCAGACTGACCACCATTCACAGCATCTGGAATGTTGTTTTGGCCATTCTAAAAAACCCTTAGCCAAAATCTGTCATCAAAGTGGTTTGGTATTAGTACTCTGTAAAACCCAAAAAGTTAAGGTAACTCAAACCATTTGAGGATAACCGATTGCAACAAACCATTTAAGCTCAAAAACTAATCCTAATGAGTACTGTGAATTTAATCCATTTGAGTAAACAAAGCAAGTTGAGCACAGCAAAACCTAATAAATGAAGAGAACTCAAACAAACCGAGTATTGTAAAACTCAATAAGTTAAGGCAACTCAAAGCATTTGAGTTAAAAAACTAATCTATATGAGTACTGTGAACTTACTCCATTTAAGTTGAAGTAATGAGGTATTTAATTAACTCATTACCTTCAACACTGAGTTCAAAACTCTTTTCAAATGAGTAGAATTAACTTTCTGTACATTTTGAGTTAACTACACTCATTTCATTTGATAAAGTTGACTGTTGGGCTTTACAGTGTACTTCTCAGAACTTTCTTGAGTTGCTACACTGATGTATGAGAGAGGTCTCACACATCTAAAAGCCACCGTGCGCTCATTTTGTTGTCTTCATTTTCTGAGGTGGCTTCTCCTACTGCAGCAAATTAGATTTTTCTTTTATATTTAGAGCCAGTTTACTAGGAAGTGCTGATTTTATTCTCTGTGACTCTGTGATTCCACACACGTTTATTTTGCACGTTTGAAAGAAAACATAGCTAATGACAATGAACGAATAAACCAGGGAGTCAAAATGGTTCATCAAATAGATGGTTCATGAAACAGTTAAAAAATGGATCATCAGATGTTTCTGGTCCATTGCAGATTGACACCATGGAGAGCCTGTTCCCTCATTCAGAGGGTCTCACTGCCTGTCCACTGCTGCTGGTCTCTGAGAGCATATGTGAGGTGGAAATCATCGAGAAACCTCATCCTCTCACCATTGAACACTTAAAAGACAATGAAGTACTGCCCTCCGGGGACAAGACAACCACAGACTCTTTCCTTCAGGGAGACTCTTCTGAAGCTCTGGAAGCATCTACTGCTACTCCCACTCCAGAAACATCAGGCCAGTCTTCAGTCACATACTCCACCATCCTCCTCTCCGACCAGCCCAGCCAACTCCAAAAGCAGCAGGAGAGTCTCAGCAGCTCCAGTGACGAAGGCAATTTCTCTGCCAACAACTCTGACATTTCCGGCTCCTTCCCTGGAGGACTTTGGGACCTAGAGAACAGCAATCCTCGCCATTCCAGCTCCTACAACTCAGTGGAAGAGTTTTCGGAAACATCAGAACAGGATTATGAAGCATTGGAAAACACAGGTGTAGCTAAAGACCTGTATTACCTTGAGATGACTGAAGAAGAGAAAGAAGAAGAAGAAGAAGATGAACCAGAGGAGGGTCAAAATAAGAATCCCAGGCCTCTTCTGGAAAGCCAAAATTCCACAGCCTGCAATTCCAGTAGCATGTCTCACAGCATTCCTCTTTATCTGCCGCAGTTTCGGAGTGAATGTATTAATCCACCGTGAAATATTGAATGGAGAGCAGCACCATCTTGTGGTAACGTGACATAATATAGTTCTTCACTGGATGGAGGTTAATACAATGCCTGCATCAAATTGCTTTTCCCCCCAGTGAGATTTGTTTTTCTTTAAGCTTCAGGTAGCACGAATTAAAGAAATAAATCTTGTTAAATTGTGATTCAAAAAGCAGTTTATTATTTTTTAAACTCCAGGATTTGGAGCTGGAGAATTTCTGTGCTTCTTTGTAAGCTTAAAATGTGATTAAATATCACTATACATAAAATAATAACTATAATTGCTGAATAAACAATATTAAACAAAATCAGAAATGTTTTAATGATAATTTGACAACACCATAAAATAAAAACATTCTATTTGAGACCATAATAATACATTTTACTTAAAATATTAATAATAATAATTCCTTACATTTATAAAGCGCTTTTCTGGACACTCAAAGTGCTTTACACCTGTTTGGGGGGGAATCTCCTCATCCACCAACAGTGCAACAGTAAATTAAAGCACTTATCTCTTCTTTTTTTCATTTTCAATCCATCAGCTGCAGGATATTTCTGTTTTGTTGACAACAGCCGGCTTCTCATTACATGTTTGAGAAAATGTTGGCACATGTGGCTTTTTTTTCTTCAGTGCAGGTTAAACGTGAACCAAACTTACTGTAGAGCAACTGCAGAGATCAGTTTATGTGAAGCAGCATTTTCGTGTGTGAAAAGTTCACTCTAAAGTTCATTCTGAAGCACCAGCACATATCATTTGATTAATCACAGCCTTTGACAATTGCACTAAACTATTTAGCGACATCGGTTTTGATTCCGATTACCTGAGCAGTGCTAATTTACTCAATCTGCGCCGAAATCGGCTTACAATTCTTTCAAGAGTTCACACTTAGCTGATGATTGATTATAAAGCGTGTTTGGCATGCTGTCCCGGGAGAGAACCCTGAGCTCATAAGATCCTCGAGCCCGGGGCTCCCTCTCGTTTGCAAGGCGAGAGGGGAGTTTGAGCTCTGGTAGATCTCAAGAACTCCCCTGCTGTAGTAGCTAATGAACAGATAGTGATTGCTCTTAAGAGATAACTACTTACTAAGAGTATGTCTATGGTGCCAATTTGCATTAGTCAATCAACTTAAGTTGAGTTTTTGGATGGTGGGAGGAAACCGGGGAACCCAGGGGAAACCCACGTGAGCATGGGGAGAACTTGTAAACTCCGCACAGAAACGTTGGCTGGCTTAGTAAGGACTAGAACCAGTGACATTCTTGCTGTGAGGCGACAGTGTTAACCACTGGTCCGCTGTGCAACCCATCTAGGAAAGAAGGAGGATTAGGGGTGGAAGGGGGGATTCTTCAAAACGAAGATGGCTGTTATATGGAACTTAGGGTATTTATAGTGGCTTAGGAATCATCTGATTGGTGAATCATAAATTGGATAATGCGGAACCAGCCACAAGCAATCATAAGCAGATGATCCTCTCGAAAATAGTTTATAAATAAACTTCTTTCAGTAAAACAACTAAAATGTTCCTTTCACGATTTGCCTCCAGAAAACCCAGTAATTCGGATGACTTATTATTCGATTAAATCATCGATGATACAGTATATATTATACCTTTGAAGGTTTACAGCCAGATCTCCTGGCCTCAGCTTATAAGAGTATCCAAGCACAGTTTAAGCTCCAAATGTCTCATTGATGGGTTGATAGTCAACCTGTCATATCTGAAACTCGCTGCTTTCCACCTTCATCACATGAAGCCTTTCATAAGTGAAGTAAAATCACATTAAGACCTCATGAACTGGAAGGAAGTGCTTTAGCAGGAAGACTGAAGAAGAAAGGACCTTGTTTTGGCTATCTCAGTATGGTGGTTTCTGTCGCAGTCACGGTTTTGTGGCTTTTTATGGATTTTTGGTGCTTCATCAAGTCCAGGTTATCATAAGCGAATAGACATTTTAAAGAGGCGCCCATATAAATATCAGCTTTGTGAATAAAAGCCTCTCGTGTCTTCATTCACATCAGGCTTATTCGCTTCACATGAATGTATATTTT
This sequence comes from Danio aesculapii, assembly GCF_903798145.1. Taxonomy (NCBI): domain Eukaryota; kingdom Metazoa; phylum Chordata; class Actinopteri; order Cypriniformes; family Danionidae; genus Danio; species Danio aesculapii. The sequence continues at coordinate 33,488,596 of NC_079440.1, read as the reverse complement.
GTCAGTGAGGTCAGTGTTCTTTGAAAACTCTAATATTTTGAGTCTAAAAAAAATGTCATTTATTTTTAGTGTACGGTATTTTTGGATGAAATGAGGGTTGAATGTAACCCAGTGAATAAAACTGATTAAAAATGTCAAGAGTATCTGTAAGAATGTGTGTACAGTACTATTCACGTATTTCTTGTCTATTTTTCTGGTCAAAATAAACTATTTATTGCAATTATGGTCAAATGTTATTTGTTTACTTGTGTTGCAACATTATTGTTCCCAACGCTGGGTAGTAACTGATTAGTCCAAATAAAATTGGACTTACATATACGTCGTTGCATTTTAAAATGTTATCAGATTACAGTAACTTTTTAGTAAATACATTACTATTGGCTTGTAATTGTATGTATGCATCTCATATTGTCATATATATTCTGTTGTACATGTGTGTTTGATCATTCAATATTCATTCACTCATTTTCCTTCGGCTTAGTCTCTTTATTCATCAGGGGTCGCCACAGCGGAATGAACCACCAACTGAATCAGCAACCATCTGTGAGGTGACAGTGCTAACCAGTTATTCAAATTATGATTATTTTTAATTTGTCTCTCTAAAAATGTATTGTTTGGCATACCATCTAACTTTCAATATTTACATGCTGTGTTATTGTAAATTAAATAGCAAGCCATGCTTAATAAAACAAGTTAAAATAATTCAAATTGATAAATATAAAAGTATTAAATCAAGTTATTAATAGAAAAATAAGCAATTTCTGTCAAATGTGACTAAAAAGTTATTTAAATTCAGAAGTAGTTAGAGTAATTTAGGCCTAAGGTTACTTTAGAATGTAATCTAGATTACAATTGGATCTTTTAATTTATTTTCTTCATGTAGCTTACCTCGTTAGTCACAGATTTGCTTGTAATCTACCAAGGATTGATTAAAAACAGATGTCTGAATATTGAATGTGAATTGCAAGAATCTGAAATTTATCGTTGAAGAAAGCCTAGCCTGATTTGAACTCCACAGAAATTCTTTATATAATTCTAAAGGTTCTCTTTGGATTTTTCCTCTAAATGAAGATGATTTCTGCATTTGTAGAATCAGACAGGTCCCTGTGTATATATGTGTGTGTGTGTGTATATGTATATATATATATATATATATATATATATATATATATATATATATATATATATATATATATATATATATATATATATATATATACAGTATGTCACAAAAGTGAGTACACCCCTTACATTTCTGTAAATATTTATCTATAACTTTTCATAGGACAACACTGCAGAAATGACTTTTTGACACAATGAAAAGTAATCAGTGTGAAGTTCATTTAGCAGTGTAAATTTATTGTCCTCTCAAGATAACTAAAAATACAGCCAATAATAGCTGAACCCCTGGCAACAAAAGTGAGTACACCCCTAAGAAAAAATGTACAAATTGAGCACAATAACTAATTTTCCTTCCCCTGTGTCATGTGACTCATTAGTGTTACATTGTCCCAGGTGTCACCAGATAGCAGGTGAGTTAAATTTGGTATAAAGGCTCTTCCACTCTCTCAACCTGGCCACAAAAAGTTCAACATGGCACCTCATGGCAAACAACTCTCAGAAGACCTGAAAAAAACGAATTGTTTCTTTGCATAAAGATGGCCAAGGCTATAAGAAGATAGCCAACACTCTAAAACTATGTTGCAGCACAGTGGCCAAGACCATCCAGCGCTTAAAGAGGACAGGTTTTTCTCAGAACAGGCCTCGCCATGGTCGGCCAAAGAAGCTGAGTGCACATTCTCAGCGTCACATCCAAAGATTCTCGTTGAAAAACAGACGGATGAGTGCTTCCAGCATTGCTGCAGAGACTGAAGGGATGGGAGGTCAGCCTGTCAATGCTCAGACCGTACGCCGCACACTGCATCAAATTGGTCTGCATGGTTGTCGTCCTAGAAGGAAGCCTCTTCTAAAGATGAT